>NW_005871313.1:1210631-1253347 GCF_000147115.1 Myotis lucifugus | reverse complement strand
TATACATATATATATATATATATATATATTTCTAAAAGTACACTATAGGACATTATTATAATTTCAATAACTACAAATGCATATAAGCACATTTTTTCTTTTTACTATTTTACCTCGTTTTAAAATATATATCTAGTGGTTAAAAATATGTAACTCATAAACACATTTCACATTTTGTTACACTGGTATGTGTGACTCCTCTTAAAAAAAGATTAGCGTTAGAGTGACATAAACATTATGAATGAATTTACACTTATTTACACTTGGAACACTAAGGGTAGCATATAGCAGTAACAGTGGGCAACAACGAATTGAGTTATTGTATTCAATGGTATTTAATTTCTTACTCTTGTAATCACTTCTGCTAATGCAATTTAAACCACTCCAGCTTTGACAACAGTTATTCAAGTTACCTGCTAATCTTTTGTTATTGAGAAAAGTTCCCTTTATTCTACATATACAAGCTTTCAATTGCAATACGTTATCATAAGACCAGAAAAGCAATATAGCTTACTGCAGTAAGGTTATGCAAACAAAATAGTTATACAACAGAATTACATATTACTTCAGACTCTACTTGCAGCTCTCAAACTTTAACAATGAAAAATCCAGTTTCTTATTGGAATATGTTAAAAGCAAAACAGAAGTATATCTTTAATCTTTAACACTACTTTCCTATAGTATGTTTTCAATAATCTCTAAAATGGTATTTGAAGGACATGGTGAGAACACATAAAACTACATTAAAATAGCACAATTTATTTTAAAGATGAGTCAGAAATTTACTTTTGTCTTTTTAGAATTATCAATACACCTTTTGATATACAGTTTCTAGAGATATATGCAATATATGAAAATGACAGAAGTCAATTAGTGTATGGCACACAAGCTAAAAATAATGTTGTACAAACTCAATAAGTAGATGTATGAATTTTTACACGTACTTATGAAAAAATCAACATTTACGTAATTTGAGCTAAAAAACAACAATATCCACTTGCAAATGTATATGTGCTTTTCACAAAGGGCTATACATTTTAGTACATAATTTCATTACACTATATTTATATAATATATAATGGATATTATATATACAAGTATATATAATATCTATTATATATTTCACATAATTAAAATGCATTAAAACTGAATAGAAATATTCAGAAAAGTACATTTCAAATCCATAGTGCAGATTTTGGAAAAAACAAAAACAACACACAAAAACCAAGTAATAACAGTTTGCAATTTCCTAAATAACAAAATGAAATAGAACACCCCCCCTCAAAAAAAGAGAAAAAGCTGTTAAGTTTAATATACCCTGCTCATATCTGGTTTATGAAAAGAACCTTCAAATTATATTTAATCAAGCAATAGTTCCAATAGAACTAATATAAATTCTTTGTATCTTGCTTTGTTAAAAAAAAAAGTTAAGATGGGGTGAATTTGCTGTTACATTAACATGAAGACCTCTGTATGTTGGATTTCAAACACTTGAAAATTTCAAGATGAAATATATCCTACTTCTAAGTCATACATGTAAAGTGTTTAAAGTCACCCATTATGTAAATTATTATTTATTTTGCAAAGCCATCATTACAGAGACTCATTTTACATGCAAATTGAAATGCTGTAAGTCATTGAACTGTACAGATAAAGCCAATGTGGTTAATTAACAAATGTGTTTTATAGCTACAAAATAACTCTTTCACATTAAATTGCATAAAATGAAAGGATACATAAGACCAGTCAATCATTAGCCTTTCATATTTTGACTTGGGGCCAAGTGGGAATAATCTTTCACTTGGAAAAAAGTTCACAATGAACATCATCAGGGAGTGTAACAGAAAACTGGGGCTACCGTATTTAGTCTCTGGAGAATGTAACTGATCAGAGAAATTCTCTTATTTACTGCATTAGGATGACCTTTAAAATGATGGGTTATTCTGATATATTTTAAAAATATTTATACAAAAAGTACATGTGACAGCAGCTTTATATAATAAGGAAATAAATTTGACAAAAATTTGAGTATTAATGTTTTCCTGAGGCTGATAAAAATTCATATTCATTGAAAGTTAAGGCAACTGAACATACTTGGAAGAAAAATCACATTTCTCTATATTAGTTAGAAATGTCATTGTTAAAGTTTAACAAAGACCAAACATTTTGCATAACACTAGGCAGGAAGAAGGCAGCCCCCATAGCAGGTAGCACACCAAAAATGTTTGGTTTCATAACATAGTTTGGGAGAACTACCTCTACATAGTCTATTCGTGCTGATGCTCCTGATGTTGCCATTTCTGGTGACCGAAAGCTGCTGCCTCCACATCCTCTGTTGTAGGTGTCACTGTATAGTCTCAGGCGATTGGGCAAGGGGCACACTCTGGATCTTCAGATGCTAAGATGAGAAAAATCAATTTCAATGCCCAAAAGATGGAACTCCTAATGCAGAAGGTGACTAAAATAATACCACTTGGTCTACAGTACAGGGAGGTGGAACATTGGATTGTTTTAACATAATTCCATAGAAATAGGTGTTAAACAAGATTTCTGTAAAGAGGTACAGCTCCAGGATTAGGAAAAAATATTAGATAAAATAGAAACAGAAAGTTAAACTGAGAGGAATTGGATCAGATGATTAAACACATGCATACTTCCTGAAAGGAGGGGGCAAAATACTCATATAAAGACTACTGAGTGATAAACCATTTCCATTAAAAAAAACTTTCTATAAATTTCATTTCCAAGATTGTTCCTGCTCATTTAAATGAACTCTCCAATAACGAGCATTATCAATGCATGCTGTTTAAGGCAGAATGTAAAAGAACCCATTGATATTTTACTCTGAGTTTCAGGGTTTCTTTTTCTTTCTGAAAATACCAAATTCGGTTTATGGATGTCCTCTGTTAAGTAAAATTTTTTTTCTCAAAGATCAGCTCCCATCATATTAGAATAATTAAGCTTAATCTGCATAATGTTTGAAAAAAGCCCTTATGTGTGAAAACAACACTGAAAGAAAGCAGTGAAAGACACATATGTAAGTGGACATCTATAGAAGAGTATGTTTTATTATATGAAAAGTATTTTCACTGGAATAATGTTTGGGTTGTAAAAAATAATTATTCTTTCCATTTATTTCTTAATAAACTATTTAAAACAGCAAATTTTGCCCAGCATCTTCATGTTGTAATTAAAATATGTGTATTTGTATTTTGAAACATTTAAAAAAATCATTGACTTGGATGCAAAATGCTAAATGCATATATTAGAACAAAATAATTTACAAAATATTTACGATATCTGGAAACACAACAGTAGCTCAAATTTATATGCCATGGTTATTTGAGTTAAGTAACCGTCATTTTTATTTAAAGCATTGGCAGTCATTTACATAGCTTGTGCACCTGAATTCATTAGACTTGATATAATGTAAAGTGATAAATAATCACAAATTATGATGACAAATTCTTATTCAACATAATTTTTCAGCAGAAACTATCCTGTTTATACTGAATCAATTCATCATGTTTTTATTCTACTTTAATTTTGCTCTCCATTTGTTCCAGAAAAGCCACCAATCACATTTCAATTAATGACATATACATATTTAATTACAATTTTCAGTGTGCTATGTTTTATTCAAATTAATTAAATGCTATATTTTTGCTAACATATAATGATTTAAAATTAAATATGTTTAAATAACGAAACAGAAAATTATGGCATCTCAGATAAAATGCAATTATGGTTATACATAATATTAAATGATGGTTCAATACCTTAGTTGCAATAGAAATTTCTCTTTCCCCCATCTAAAGAGACTTTAATATTTTAAATTAAAAAATGAAAAGATTTGACATTACAATATTTTTGCATACAACTGAAACTGGTGAACACTAATCTTAAAATATTTTCACAGTAGAAGGCAAAAAGTAGAGTCCCCAAAACCATTTGATTGTTAATTACATTAGAAACACTTGGTAAATGCTCTAAAAGTTGAACAAGTCAATGCTTCCAATAGGCAGATTAGGATTGCACATAGACTATTTGAACAAACATTACCTATCTGCATGGTTAACTGACAGGCAATACATATACAAATTCATAGCTTTTGCTAGAATTTTAGTTTTTAATTTATTTTGGGTTGTATTTTTAAATAGTCATTTAAACGAGGTATTTATTTACAAATCAATATAGCTATTTCACATCATTATCATAACTCTCATAATTCATGTTTATTACATTTACATTACTATTTTAGTGATACAAGAAAAATAATGGTATGTGCAAATATTATAAAAAATGTTATATTCTATATATCTTACCATATTTTTAAAATTAGATATAGATAATGCTATGTAGGTCAAATTCAGGCTCAAGTTGAATACAATTGTGCACTCTGTGTATTTTTCCTGGAGAATTTTAAATATGCAGCTGGATAGCTGGCAAAGTCAAAACAATGAAATCTTAGGGTTTTGTCTCAGATCTCCGTGCCTCATCATTTGACCTTCTCACAGGGTTTACAGATTATTCAAGAATGGATTTTTCTAACAGAAGAGCAATAGAGCAGTCAGAATTCTCATTCCATTATTGAACCAGGCACAATTCAACACCACCTGAAAGCTGAAAGTGTTGCAGCATACAATTTGGCTTTGAAGATAGGGCCTGAGTACAAATCATTTTCTTTCAATACTAAGGTGATCGATAGATAAATCTTTATACTGACAAGTAATATTTTACTCTTTAAATACACTTATAAATTTTTTCAATCGGTATGTCATTTTCAGTATGAGATTATTAAAACTCAATGAATTAAGAATGTGCTTTTATTATAAAACTAGAGGCCCGATGCATGAAATTCATGCAGGAGTAGGCCTTCCTTACCCTGGCTGCCGTCAGCGGCTTCTCTCTGGCTCCCGGGGACCCGGGCTTCCATCCAGCACCCGGGATCTGGGCTTCCCTCTGGCCGCAGACAGGCACCCGGGACCCGAACTTCCCTTGCAGCCCTGGCTTCGTCCAGAAGGACGTCCGGTCTAATTAGCATATTATGCTTTTATTATTATAGATGGAGTCATCTGACAGAATAGTCTTTAGCTGACTAGTAAATTTGAATCATATACATTATTTTGTATATAGATGTTTGAATAAAAGAAATGCAATTGTGTTCAAGCTAAATCTCTGGAATATACCTTATAGCATTCAAAGTATTCTGTTGATATGCTATGGTATTTCAAAGGAGCTTAATAAATAAGTGAAAGTGATTTATCTATGGCCTCCATGTCACTGTGGAAGGAGTGGGTTAAGAGATGTAAAAAAGAGGAAATGACAGATTCTGTTTGGAGAATTCAAAAAAATTCTAAGATTTCCATACAGTAAGAGAGACAATGCTAGGCATAGAAAATTGCATGTACCTGGCATAAGTACATTACAATTTTAAAGCACAAAACTTATTGGGAATAGTGAGATATTTTTTGATCAGGGAGCTTAATATGGAGGGGATTGTTGGAAGATGAAGCACTTGTCATATGTCCTGACACATTTATTTCTATACCTCACTCTTTTTGTTCAACCTTGAAGAAAGTGTTTCTTCACCTAGTCAGGTCAAATTCTTACTTGTGCACTTGATCCCAGGCCTTACCGACCTTTTCTAGGAAGGATCTAGCTTCTTCAGTTTCCCCCTCTTTCTTCTTTAGTGTTATTCTCTTACTGGTTCCTTCTTCTTGGGCTGTGTACAATCTACACTTGTGCTACCTCCTCTTCTAAACCCAAACATATATACTTTATGCCTAGCTCAAGTTAACATTCATTTCTTGTTTATTGAACTATAATTTATTGATCAGCTATTGTGTGCCAGGCAACGTCAAAAAAATAAAAAATAAAGAAGTGTAAGATGAGTTGCTCTCTGTCCTTTTTTCTTTTCTTTTACAAAAGGCAGTCTATCCTACTTCCTCACCAAACATTCATTAACCCACTGCTCTTTGGGTCTCTAGCCCCAATTCAATAAAAGTGTCTTGCTCTTAGGGAGTTAGCATTACTAGTGGTTAATTATTCCAGATTTCTTTACTAGTGGTAAAGAAATCTAGAACATCTGTTGCTTATCTGCTGACCTTAAGCTAGTAATTTGATTTTCCTGAGCTATCATTCTTTAAATTTGTAAAACAGAGATGACACTTTTCTTAGTGGATTGAAATGAAATATAATGCATGTTTTACAGTGGTTTACCCATAGCCGCACACACAGAAGTTCAAAAAATTTTTGTTAAGTATCCATGTCCAAAATTCTCATTCCAAATTCAACTAACTTTTATCTTAGGGATCTCTTTGCTGTCTTTGACTATTACTTATTCTCTTTATCAAAGCTCTCTACTTGCTTAGATCTTATGATAAGGCACTTTTCTGCTTTACCTCATAGTTTAATATTTCTTTCATGGGCTTATTCTGCCTGTTCTGTAAATGTTGGTTTTTCATTCCCGGTTCATTGTTCTCATCACTCAATATATAAGAATTTGCCCCTATAGTTTCAAGTAACATGTATTGACAATGTCCATATCTAGACTTCCAGGCTAATTATCTATCTTTGAGCTTCAGAGTGCTATCTCTAACTGTACTATACGTATAGAATAGGATCTCCCAAAATTTAATTTATTGTGTCTGGGTTTTTACATTCATTTTAAATTCATTGATTTACAGCCAGAGTTCTACAGAACATGGTGATCTTTTACAATAGACTATCAATCCATCTCTTCTCACTTAAATCCATATTCTACATGGTTACCAAAGGAAATTTAACCACATCATTCTCTGTTAGGGGCTGAATTATGTCTCCTCCCCATCCTCAAAATTATGTGTTGAAGTCTTCACCACCAATACCTCAGAATTTGACTGTATTTGGATATATAGTTTTTAAAGGAATAATTAAGTAAAAATGAGGTAGTTAGAGGGAACCTTAATCCAATATAGCTGGTGTTTCTATGAGAAGAGGTGATTAGGGCACAGATTCCCAGAGGGAAGACCAAGTCAAGGAGAGAGACCTCAGAAGAAACCAGCTCTGCTGAAACTTTGATCTTGGACTTCTGGCTTCCAGAATTGTGAGTAAATAAATTTCTGTTGTCTAAGCCACAAGTCTGTGATACTTTGTTATGGTGGCCCTAGCCAATGAATACATTACCTCACCTTGTGTGTATTTCTTTAACAGATTCTCACAGTACATGGGATAGAACCTCAACATAACAAGTGGGCACAGGGTTAGCACACCTTCTTATCTAGCTTCTTCTCTGGACACTGTCTGCCATCATGATATGCTTCCACAACCTCCAACTGAGTATGGTTCCCTGGACACAGCATATTCCTCATCTTTGTAACTTTGCTCTTAATGTTCTCTTCACCTGGCTGATTTCTATCCTCTCCTTTAGACCCAGCTTAATAATTATCTTTCTAGGATGCCACCTTTATCCTAACTTGATTTTTAAGTAATGTACAAATAAAAGTTGTAAAATATAGGTACATAGAAGAGGGGGGGGGCACACCATGAAATTTTAACCCTGATATGACCATTGTAATTCTTTCATGCTTTTCTTTTTAGCCTTTTAAGACTGATTTTTACACAATTAAGATGTTACTGTACAAGAAATTTTACATTCTGTGTTTGTTTGACGTGGTGTTATTCTTTGAACATTTTCATTATTAAAAACACAATTTTAATGACTTCAAAAGATATTTTGCCATGTTGAATTATCTCAATTAATCTAATCATTCTTCTAGAAATTCAGGAGCCCTTATTGACTGCGCTGGGCTTAACTGTGTGGTGTGATTCCCAAACTTCTAATTCCAGACTTTTTTCCTGGTCTTTGGATCCGTGTATCAGTTGTACCTCACTACCATATGCTTTCATGAAGATTTAATTGGTCTGAAACTAAACTCAATACTTCCACCTAGTACCTGTCCCACCCCTCCCATATCTCGCAAGCCTTCTTCTGTATCCATTTATAGTACAGTAATTCAAAAAGTCTTCCTTGATAGCAACCGGTGGGTCATCTGGACTTTTCTTTTCCTTCAACCTTTCCTAATTCAAATTTGGTCATTGACTAAAGTATTTATGTCATTAAGTATATTCTAAGTATATTTTGTGTCTTTGCTCGTCACTCCACTGTCATTACTTTCAACTGGTTTACATGATTTTTAGGCTGCTGAAATGGTCTCTAAATTCATCCCTCTGGACTCCTCAATGACATCTTCCTCAACTTTGCTTCATAACTGTTACCATAACTGTTAAAGATGCAAATCTGATCATGACACTCTTTAGCTTAATTTTCTTCAGTGGATCACCGGATTCTTCAAAACCATGTTCCAACCTTTTCTCATGGCAATTCTAGTAGGTGTTTTATATATATCCTTTAATCCAATCCTACTTGCAACCCTCTGAGGAAGTCAGCATGACTTTTCCATTTTATATCAGTGCTTCTTGAAGAACTTATGTGTTTGTGTGCCTGACTCCATCCCCATATTGGAAAATTGGAAGAACAAAAAAAATTGCTAAAGGGTCTAGATATCTATGTTGGCAAAATGTTCACTCTAGGTTCAGGTAGGCAGAATATTAAAAGAGAAAGAGGAGATTAATAAAATATATAACTTGTAATTAATTCATGATCTAAACTGAAATAAAATATTTAGTTTACATTTCTGAATACCTTTGCCATGGGAATGTATGATGACTTTGTAAAGTTCTCTATAATAGAGCCTTTATTAGTTTACACCAGAGTTGCAAAGAGCCTGAAAATTGTGATTTTGTACTTCCACTGTGAGTTTAAATATATACAAACTTTTCAAGGTTTAAGTCATTTCACAAATGTTCAAAAACAATAAACATATTGCTAAAAACATTATTATTCTAAGAATAACTCATTAAATCACAAGCAGTAATCAGTAGAGGTACATATTCATCATTTTAAACATGGAAACTTAATGGAGCCTTGACGGTAAGCAATAATTACCACAGGAGCACTAATGCAGAATTTATATTTAGAGCTAACAAATTAATTTTGAAGCTAATTGAAAACAAACTTTGCTTTGAATAACATCACTATAAGGAATGCTTATTGTTATGATTTTTTATTATAAGTTTTAAGAATGTTCTGATGCATTCATTATATGGAACAGCTGGTAATGTATATATTCTCCAGGAAGGATTACAGTAAGAACTAAAATGGAAAATGGTAATCCTTGAAATCAGAAGGTCCATGTCTGAAAAGTCTGGATGCCTTTCGATCCTAATTTCTAGAAGTTCTTTGAGTTTACTTTGGGAGAATAAGGGGATATACTTTTTACCATCTAGCCTGCTGGTGTCTGTCACACATTACTGATTCTCCACATTATTTACTATTTTGTGTTCCATTTCCAGACCCTACAGAAACAGTAATAGACCTACAGCAAAAGTATCCTATTGAATTTATTTTGTTTCATTGTTTTTGCCATGTGAGAATTTGCCATCTTGACAACTGCAAATCTACTTACAACTACAAGTTAGATGACATGTGTTTAGGCATAATTATTCCTCTTAAAACATTCTATCTACCACTAAACATTCTCTTCCACTTGGCAGTAGCACGTAGGAGCGATGTCTTCACTTACTGCTGGTGAATCTGAAATTATTCTGGTCACAGGCTGATTTTCAGGTCATTTTTAAAGTGACAGGTACTTTGTTCAGTAGCTCTCTCTCTGTGTCATATCCTATCTAATAAAGAGGGAATATGCTAATTGACCCTCATGCCATCGCAAAGATGGCGGCACCCACAGCCAATAAGGAGGGAATATGTTAATTGACTGACCCACCCTCAAAGATGGCAGCACCCACAGCCAATAAGGGAATATGCTAATTAACTGCCACACCCTCAAAGATGGTGGCACCCACAGCCACAAGATGACTGGCAGAGGAGGGCAGTTGTGGGCGACCAGGCCAGCAGGGGAGGGCAGTTGTGAGTGATCAGGCTGGCAGGGGAGGGCAGTTGGGGGCAATCAAGCCGGCAGGGGAGCAGTTAGGTGTTGATCAGGCTGGCAGGGGAGTAGTTAGGGGTGATCAGGCTGGCAGGCAGAAGCGGTTAGGGACAATCAGGCAGGCAGGCTAGCAGTTGGGAGCCAGCAGTCCTGGATTGGGAGAGGGATGTCCGACTGCCAGTTTAGGCCCGATCCCACGGGCCTAAACTGGCAGTCAGACATCCTCCAAGGGGTCCCAGTTGGAGAGGGTGCAGGCTGGGCTGAGGGACCCCCCTACCCCAGTGCACGATTTTCATGCACCAGGCCTCTAGTATATATATGACTAGAGGTCCGGTGCATGACATTCGTGCACTGGTGGGGGGAGATGCCCCTCAGCCTGGCCTGTGCCCTCTCGCATTCTGGGACCCCTCCAGGGATGTCCCCCTCCCATAGAGGTGGGAGAGGCTCCCGCCACTGCCGCTGCACTCACCAGCCATGAGCTTGGCTTCTGGCTGAGTGCACTGACCACCAGGGGCAGCTCCTGCATTCAGCGTCTGCCCCCTGGTGGTCAGTGTGCATCATAGCGGCCGGTCGTTCTGCCGTTCGGTCGATTTGCATATTAGGGTTTTATTATATAGGATATGAAACTGTCTTCAGTAGCTCGCTTACTTTGGTGCTCTTGAGTACCTTAATTCCTTGGCTATCAGAATCTGGTGGCTACTACTCTTAACTCCTAAAGTTAACTGTGGCTTCATTTCACCAGTTACCTTTCATTTTTCCTTCTGATAATGAGGCCTCATGCAGGCTACTGCCTGAAATACAGCAGGTATTTAACAAATATTTGCTTAATATTGCACAGATATTTTGCAGATAGTCACTGACACCTTTACCAGGACAGTAGCTGATATGTAAGTACTTGCCTTGGTGCTTAAGTTACCCTTTGCAGGTAAGGGAAGTTATTTTATTTAGTTCGTTGAGTGTAAGGTGAAAGCAGTTCCACTCTGGTAGGATGTTCTCAGTAGACCAACGAGAATCATCTCATTTTTATACTTTTGATCTATACTCATTCTATCCGTACTGGCTAACTGCAGAAAGCAACTGCCTTGTTGCAAATGGATCCAGAGGGCTTCTTGAGAAGCAGCTTACCTTTCTGCCCTCATGCTCCCCTTCTCTAGAAAACACAGTCAACTCCCCTTGGACAGCAATGGTTTCCACATATTTATTGGTAAGTCTTATTCTGTACTATATTTTACTTATTAGTCCAAATATTCAAGCTTGTCTGACATGTGGTATGGTATTGCCTCCATGATTCCATGTGTCCAGTGACAGAGTGTAACCACAGCTTTTCTTCTTCTTCTTTTTTTTTTTTTTACAGCTTTTCTTCTTTGGTTACAAAGTTCCTCACTGAAGACTAGAGGATGTTAACACCCTTTGTTTAAAGTGTTTCAGCAGAAGAAATCTTGCAAACTGCCGCTCAGTCTGATGATGTAATTGCCATACTGTCTTTTATTCCAACACTTCAACACCAAGGTATGAATAATTGACGTTCTTTTCTTAACATCAACAAATATGGAATAAATTTAGTGAGTAAATTACTGAGTGCTGCCTGTCACAGTACTTGGAAAACCCAAAAGGAGCTTTACTAGCCTTCTATTCTGGCCAGTATATGTTTGAAGCTGTGTTGAATGCCATCCTATACTTTTTAATTTTGTCAAATGAACTCATCCATCCATGCATCCATCCAACCATCCTTCAAAAATTTATTCTACAAACTTGTTACTCTGGGCAATGAATCTAAAAATATGAAAGCCATTTTGACCTAAAGGAAATCATAGGCTTGCAAGGGAAGCAAGCAAGGAAATAAACAATTAAAGGATAATGGTATACTTTTCTTTTTAGCTAAGAAAACATAGAAAAGGCATGGCTGAGATACTCTGAGTGGGTTTAGAAAAAAATTCTTGGGGTGCTTACCTCCACTGAGTTATAAAGAATAAGAAAATTAATTAATCAAAAAGCAGGAAAAGATGACCAGGTAGCAGGAACAAAATTCATGAAGACCCAGAGATAAGAGTGTAATTCAGGGTGACTGGAGCATAGAGTGTGAGGAGGGGACAGAGGGGGTTAGGAGAGGAAGGAGAAATAGTTGGGGGCAGGTCATGAAGAGTCATTATCTTAAGGAGTGTAGATATTTTTTTTCTTAAACGTCATTGAATTTGTTAAGAATTTTAACATAGAAAATTTCTTAAGATCTGCACTTTAATTTTGGAAAAATAGAGTGGAGGGTGGCAAGACCAGACACAGGGAAATTAAGGCAAGAGATTATCATAACCTGAACTAAAGCAAAGGTAATGGAGATTAAAAGAGGAATACAGATTTGAAAGTAACTACTCATATCTGTAGTTTTACATTTAGTTACATGATTATTCAATGAATGGTTATCTTTTTTTCTTAAATCTATGATCCATGAATACAAAGACAGGGTTTGTTTTGGCCCACTATTGCATCTCCTATGCATAACATAGTACCTGGCACACAAGCACTTAATAAGTATTTGTTGCATGAATGCTATAATGAATGAATAAAAAAATACATTCAAATCCAGAGGCAGAGAGGCATCAAACAGACCATCAAACCTCAGAGGGAAAGCAGGGGAGGGGGAGTGGTAAGAGATCAGCCAAAGGACTTGTATACATGCATATAAGCATAACCAATGGACACAGACAATAGGGGGGTGAGGGCATGTGCTGGGGATGGGAGTGGCCGGGGAGAGGTCAATGGGGGATAAAGGAGACATACGTAATACTTTAATCAATAAGGAATAATAAAATAAAATAATATTACAAAAATACATTCATATTAAATGTATACTATGAACTAGACAGTACAATGGGCAGTGAGGATACAGTGATGAACAAGCTAGACAAGATTCATATTCTCACAGAGAAATTTTAGAAAAGAGACAAGAAATACTAGAATTTGAATAATAATAATCAGGGTCACAAAGAAATTAAAATAAGGGACTTGGAAAGTGCTGGAATGGGAGTGGCTAGGTCATCAATGACTTTTAGGACAAGTGACATTTGATTGAAGATTTGGATGATAAAAAAGGAGCCAGCTACGGATGGATTTGGGAGCAGAGAGTTCCAGACAAAGGAAATGAATAAGCAAATTAGACAGATTTGACAGAATTTGTTAACTGATTGGATGTGGGAGTAAGAAATAGAACTAGGATGATTCACAGGTTCTAGAATATGTTATTTCTATTCTTTCTAATGACCTTGGGGATACTGGAAAAAGTACAGATAGTGACAAATGATGAGTTCAGCATGGAACTGTTGCCTTTAAGGAACCCATGATGCACTGCAACATGTAGATGATAATTTACCTGCAAGATTCTAAGAACAGAAAGGATGTTGAGCACAACTCTAATGGATTGTTAACAATAGCATTCTCCCTGTGAAACTTTTTAACTGACAATATCCCTAGTTAATTACACTTGCTGAAATTATTTCCAATATCTCCTATTATTCAGGTCCAGCAGACCCTGTTCTGTTTCAGAATGTTCTGTTAATGTGATCATCCAAACGTAACATGGTTATTAACTATTGATAAGCTGTAGACAGAACTAATTGTTTCCAGGCAGAAATCTGGAAATCTGGACTTTTCTAGTGCATTCTTCCCTATCACGCTTTAATACTGCTTGGATTTCTGTTTTCTTGTAAAAACAGTTTCATTCTTGTTTTTTTTAAAAAAGGCCCCATTCTTTTGAGATCTCATCGACTACTTATGCCCAACAAAATAATTTATATGGCATATACAGTATAAGAATCTACTATCAGTTTTCCATATTCAACTTAGACTTGGGGGGAGGGGGTCTAGTTTAGACCTGTATAGTACACTGCAAATATGTTTTAATACTGTCACAGGCTATAGATAGTTCCCTTTAGAGTATAAAGGAGAGGAAGAAAAAAAGACTTCTTTACTGAGGATACTTTTGTGGTTAACTTTGGAAGGTATTGTACTGACTAATGACTTTTCAAGGCAGAAAGTGCCCTTTATGTACAGACATGCCAGAGACTGCCCTGCTACATAAATACAACGCTACTGCAACTTCACACTGAAATATGTTCTCAATAAAGAAGGCTCGATTGCAAGGAATTCAACTTGATAAACCTGTCCTATGTGTCAGATAACTTTTAAAAAGTGCCAGAAAGCTAGACTTTAGCAACCGATTTTATCCAGTGTGGGTAGGACCGGATAGATTGCCACTTGCCTTTGAACTGCAAGAACCTGTGTGATTTCAGCTCCACCACACATAGACACTGCATGATATAAAGGCAGAAAGCAAAGCGCCTCTGGTCTAAAATTGAGATTCTCGATTAGCTTCTTATGCTATGGCTACTTCCACTGCCAGCTGAGTCCTGCTGTTTTTTGTGTGTTTGTTTTTGTCCTATAGTACCAGTTTAACACTTGACTGCCTTGAACTTGATTTTCTACCTCCTTGGATGTATGTAGCTTTTATCAAACTTGTTTGCTAGGGCTCCTCCTCTTTAATCTGATTTCTATCTTAGCTCTCTATAAAATCGACTGGTGAAATTGCTTGTCATATCCAGCAGGTCTCATCATGTAGATCGAATCTGTTACATTTTAAGAGTCAAAGTCCATTAAAGAGCATTTGCAATTCTCAAGTCGCCACTGCTAGATTTTTACTGACACTCTCATTTTTCTAAAGCAGTATGTTGACAGAAGGTCACATTAGTTGTGTCCATTGAATATTGTTTAAGAATCCCACTCCAGAATTTATTTAAAGAACATTTTGTATGAACTAAGATATCTATCGACCCTGCTGAAGATCTGGTGAATTATAATACAGATTCATAAACTGCTGGTAACAATTGAAGTAATTGGCAGTCCTTTTCAACTTATTTTCTATTAAAAAATATAAGTTTTCTAAATTTATAAATATGATATACTTTTTTCAGCATAGTTTTAATTTTTTAAAATTGTTTACTTTTTTCATCTTTTCATCCTCTCTACTCTTTTTTTTCTTTTTTTTAATTGCTTAAAGTATTACAAAGGGTATTACATATGTGTCCCTTTTTTCTCTACTCTTTATTCTTCTCATCCTGACACCAGCCTCAAGTGACCCAAATATATAACCCAGTATGTCACCTTTTTTATTTTTCTTGATGCTTACCTAATCACATACAAATAAAAGCGGTTGTGGCATTATTTATTTCATAAAAATAAAACTATATTATATGCAGTTTTATGACTCTTTCTTCTTTTCTTCAGTAATAATTTATAAAAATCATCATTTTAATGGCTTTATGATGTTACTATATCATTATTTAGCCTCTACTATGTTAATGAATTTTTATTTATCCTGTTTTGTTTGTTTGTTTGTTTTTGTTGTTTAGGTCACTCCAAACATTGCTGCAATTAACCTTGTAAGTTAAATAATCATCCACAGTTTTTGTATACTGAATAAGCCAGAGACTAATTCCTTTTTATTTCAAATGGGTCCCCAACTGTTCCAATGATATTGATTAAATAATACACCCTTTCCACTGATTTAATATGCTCATCTTGTCATATTTAAAATTCTTATAAATACTAAGATCTATTTCTAATTTTTTGCTTTGTTCCATTGACTTAATTTCTATTTTATAGACAGTATTTATTTAATAAGTATATGTAATAATATGTTCTGATATTGGACAAGGCAAGCCTATTATTAATACTTTTTGTTATAAATTATTTTTCTCCATTGTTTTATTTTACTTAAAAAATTAAATTACAGTTTACTTTCAAGATTATTTCGTATTATTTTCAGTTGTACAACATAGTGGTAGCCAATCATATATTACTTTACAAAAAAGTGTTCTCCCTGATATTTCCAGTACCCAGAAGGCACCACACATAGTTATTACAATATTATTGACTGTATTTCCTATGCTGTACTTTAGATCTCCAAGCCTATTTTGTAACTTCCAATCTGTACTTCTCAATTCCCTTCATCTTTTTCACCTAGTCTCCCAACCCTCTTCCCCTATGGCAACCATCTGTCTGTTCTCTGTATCTATGAGTCTGTTTCTGTTTTATTTATTCATTATTTTCCTCATCTATAAAATTGAAACTGATAATAATACCTGTATTATAGTGATCCATATGGATTAATATAGTATAAATATAAAGCAAGTTTGTATAATGCTGGCAGGTATAAAACACCATGAAATGATGGCTGCTGTTGCTATGATAGCTGCAGAGAAGTCACAGGCAGAAAACCAGCTTAAGTAGCAAGTATAAATTTTCCAGTGTTGTTTCTTTAAAAAGTTTTACATTAAGAATATATATAAGATTTTAAACAGGCAAACCAGAATAGCTTTGATTCTTCTGGGTAGCAAGAGATTCTCCAGAATAATATGCAACAAAAAATAACCCCAAAATACAATGACAGTCAACTATTTAGCAAAATAGAATCTAACACAGCATATGTATGTCATCTAATGAGCCTTTTAAAGTTAAAGAACAACAATCTAGATAAACAAAAAATAAAAGAGAAATATAAATGGTGAATTAAATTTTATGAATTGTGGAAACCATTGGAAAACCACAGAATTGAGCTCATAAGTAGACTGTTGGAGAAACAGGTATATTCAGTGTAAATGTCTGCTCACACTATTTAGTTCATTTTAACTTATTAATAAAGGAAGATTAATACAGTTTCCTTAAATATCAATACTTATTAAAATCTAACTGGAGTAGCTTCTTTAGGAAAGTTTTTATTGATGTAAAAATTGATCAAAATGAAGATATAATAGTCACATATAATAAAATATTCCACTGTTTTGGCTTCCTTATTCCTTTCTCAACTTTGCTAGCTCTTAACAAAAACATAACATTTGAGAAAGGTTGGCAGCATTTATATTTTTATAATTTAGCTTTAAAAAGCTTCCCCAAAGTGATTGCATTACACTTGTCAGAAGAAAGAGACTTAATATCAGAAGCCATTAACCCCAATTGCCAGCAGAGAAAAACAAAAGGGAATAAAGTTCTTGGCTCAACTTACAAAAAGCCATTACTAACCAAAAAGAGAAGACAGAATATTCAGATTAGCTGTCTGTCAATAGCATATGGATTTGGGGATTATAATTGACATAATGATAGTTTTGATAATAGATATATAGTAAATCTACTATATTGGTATGTCATATGAATATAGCATTTATGAAGGCTATTAAATAAATTTCAACCTGCATAATGTAGGAATCACAATACATGCATTTATTGTCTACATATTTAAAAGTATTTAAATTTGCCTTCATCTAGTAGCTGAAAATTAGCATAACTCAGAATTCTGGTACATTTATTAAAGTAACCCTCGTGTACACATATGGTATAAACTGAGCCAATCTCAGCAGAAACACGCACTAATATTATGGGTTGTATGTGAAGTAGTGAATTTGGGTCTGGGATAGTCCAGGAAAACTTTTTGGGGGGAGCAGAGGAAGTTATTTTTGTTTGTAAATAGTGACATTCATTTCCTTATCCGTTACCTAGAGTTAAGAGTGCAATTTATATTTGCAAAACCATTTCCTTTAACATATACCCTTTCCAGATTCCTATAAAAAGTTTGTCCCTGATTGTCTCACTAGTGCTATTTTCTATTAAATACCTGATTTGGGTTTGAATACAACCCAAATTTTACTCTTCTTTTTTCAGACTACAGGGGTTCTTTGTTGGATATTGACATAGAAACTCTGCTGAACTGTGCTTTGTGTGTTTATTGATTGAAAAGAATGTCTAGTCTTCCTATACAAAGCGATAAGTTATCTTGCCTCTTCAAAGCTATGCGAGGCAGGATCTTCATCCTAATGACTCTATTCTCTCTATTTCACAGAATCAGGAAAAAGGATCTTTGTTAAATATTTTCCTTACCACCAGTGATCACCTATTAAACTTGCCTCATAAGAAAAATCACTAAGAAAACAGATGCAATAGGGAAGGATTGGATTATTCAAATAAGTCAAATGTATAGAACTACTTCTTAAATTTTTATAAATTCAAATGGATTCTTTTAAGCAGAAATTCTTATTTTGGTGGGTTCTCTGTAGGTTTTCTCATACCTTAAGTTGTGGTGGCATGCTTTGAACGTATTAAAAGATTCATGGCGACATTAAACAAGTCAGTAATAATTCAACATAATAGCTATGATAGTTTAACAATATCACATACTATTTATGAAAGCATACATAATGTTAAAGTATTCCTTATTCATCCTTATGTAGTTTTTGGCTGCTTGAATAATACTGTTTACTGCCTTTACCTGAACTAGCATATATTGAGGAGAAAATGTATCCTGTTTCAATAGGGATGCCATCTTCTTTTGGTGTTGGCTTGACTATGTATGTTTTGACCTCTTATTTACAGAAATTGTGTCTCATTCTACTCAGTACCATAGTCCTGAGTCAGAGAAATGTTCTGCCTAACACTCATTGCCATGAGGATAAGAACATTCCGTTGTAGCAAAAATAACATTTATAAGTTAACTGGAATTGGCATGCTTGTGAAGTATCGATGGGGTTCTCATAGTACTCTGGTTAAGAACAATTTTTCTAAATTGGCCAGAAATCATTCTAATGGTTTTTAATTAATCTTTATGTGATTTTCATGGATATTCAGGCAATTACATTGTTTTATTTAAGACAAGAACACTTTGAAAACATACTAGACCTTAACCCTGGCATTAACCATGCTATTATGTTTACTATCAAGTAAGTATAAAAATAACAAAGAAAGTTGACTACTTGATCTTACAAGTGTCATAAAATGTATAAATATTAGCAAATAATAAAAATATACACATCTTCATTATCCACTGTGTGAACAAGAAGTAATAATTTGAAAATTTTCAAATATTGTTTCTATAAATAAACACATCTTTCTTCAATCACATTAATAACCCATATATCTACTTAAGGTTTTGAGTAAGTTTTGACTGGAATAAGTTAGCCAGGTTTTAGCATGAGAATATAGGACACACGATACCTGATTTGAGGGTGGTGGTATATGGTGGTACACATACAATACCACATCTTGTTTCAATTATGCTATATGTAACTCTAGGCCTCTTGGTTCCAAGTTAAATTATTCATTATGTGAAGACAAATGACATTTATTTCTTCATTTATTCAACAATTATTGATCGGTTGTTTAACTCTGCAAGGCAGGCTGCCAGGTTACTATGATAAATAAGGTAAAAGGCCTCAGAGGACAGTTCTTCAGGAACTAGAGGTCAGGTAACTCAGCAAATCTAAAATGGGCCCTTTTGCGCCATGGCAATTTAGTGTAAACATCTATGACTCCTGGTTTAGGGCCAGCGGGGTGATTCTAATATCAGCACTTTGACTTCCTGAGCTTTGCTATTGGATCTTGCTGTGCAGCGGCCATTGTGAGGTCCAGCAGACAAAGCAGGAGCAGAATTGGTAAACTTGGAACCCAGAGGCTCTTTCAAAATTTCCAACTCAAAGGATGGAAGGAAAAAGAGAAAAGAGAACATCCAGAGAGAGGTTTGGGCATGGTATGATTGGTGTAGCCTGTCTGGGTATGGCCTCTTTCTTTTTGAATTGCTTTTTATCTTGAGCAAGGATTGCAGCAATAGTAGAATCCCCCTGAGAAGCTTCTCTTGGCTTCTTTTGTTTGTTTTGTTCCCTCCCTCTGAAAACTTAAGAATCACTTCCACCTATCATGCATCAAGTCTGTGCAAATACTATTGGGTATATGATGCATATTTTATTATTTATAGTGTCTAAATACATGATAGGAAAACTGCCGTTAGAAGACACTAACTCACTTGCTCTGCAACACACTGGTACTAAGGGATGAAAGAAATGGGAATTCATGTTTTCTCAAGCCCGCTCCACCTGGCTATGTTGCTTTTCCAGCTTCTGATGTAGACAGGGAAACATAGGTTAAGTTAAAAAAAATAATGCATATTTTGTAAACTTAAAAAAAATCTCGCCAATAGAATATTTTTATTTTTAAAAATACTGGTATATTTTGGTAACTTGCATTGGATTTTTAAAAGTGTTTTTTTAAATTTTGCTATTAAACTGTCGAAGCAGCTCACCTAACAGCTGTGTTTTTTCAAAGCAATATTTATTTTATTACATACTTTTCAAGCAATAACTTTATTCTGTGTGAGATTAATAAATATTTCTGGATTCCCATTGCATCAGGTTACTCCAAGTATGATAGTTATAAAAAGTTTATGATATACTAAACATTAATATTCCTGTTTCATCTTACTTGTTTAGTAATCTCAGAGGAAAAAATCAGTCTGCGTTTCTGTTTCAAAATACAGATGGGAAAATGTGTCAGAAAACAACAGAAGAAATTTTAGGAAAGTTAATTATCCTTGTTATAATTATATGCAAGTTTTCAACTTAAAAACAGGGCAGAGTTAAAAGAGGACTATGATGATTTACTTGTTTAATACTTCTTTTGCAGATAGAATAGGAATAGCAAACAAAATCAGTTTATTCACGGGATCTTGTATCATCTATTCAAAACCTTGTAAATGGAATGTCTATGATATTTTATAAGGGAGTAAATTTCATGTACAAACTAATATTAAATGCCATTCATTATGTTTGATAAAAATATAAAAAATATTATGTCAGTTACTATATTACAACTGAAGCAAGAACTTCAGGTATCTCATTGTTACTATAAAAAGTAATAGCCATCCACTGTCCAAGTCAATTGAATTCATATTTCTCATCGATTTTCTCCCACAAATTACTGAGTTTTGGTTCTGCCCTAATCTTGGAATAGATTCTTTCAATGTATTTCTTTCTATGACAGTCTGAATAACTATTTTTAAATGCAAAAATTTCTATAAGGAATTATAGCTAAAAGGGTACTAATTCCTTAATGATAATTCAAGTAGAACAAAATTTATTTAAAAGTGGATTCTTTTACAATTTCAGATAGATTAAAAATCACCAAATAATGGTTCCTTCAATACAACAATGGGACACACTGTTTATCATCTCTCAGTGGGGGGTGTTTTTTTTTGTTGTTGTTTTTTTCACGAGAGCAGTCTCATCAGGGGATGTGCAGTGATTGCATTTGGATATTAGAGATTTAAAGATTTTGTAAACATTTCCAAGCAGAATGCATTTAGTAAGTTATAAAATACATCTATAGCAAATTGTAATTGCATTATGGATATTTGTATACAAAGTGTTTTAAATGGTTTGCTTCCCAGGCAACCATATTTGGCAATCTAAAAGAGGCCATATTGCCTCACAATACACTATACCTTCATTATTCCTTTCTTTAGAACACATTTTCATTGTACATAATGGTAGGGAAATTTATTCTATATAAAATACTCTAACATATTTTCTTATAAAGAAACATAGTCCAAGAATATACCTAAAGTTGACATTTACTTTTTAAATTAAATTAAATAACATACTCAATTAACTAACCCAGGAAAAGAAAGACCATGTATAACTAAAAGTGTCAGTTTAAGCCATGTCTTTATATCGCCAACATTTTTTAAAAACACAAGATAAGATATCAATACCAATTTGACATCTGTGTGTACTCTCTTAAAGTTAGCAATAAGTGCAATGGCTAAAAGTTATGCAAGTGAAATGAGAAGAAAGAAAACAATGCATTATGCTTAAGTTAATTTTTTAATAATCAAGAGGCAGACAGTGGACAAATTATTTAATGAGAAAACATCCCGGAGTTTAACTCCCTATTCATTTCTGGTCTTTACAATCAATCAAGTATTTATCAAGTGTCCACCAATTACTTGGCATTTTTCGAGGCACTAAAACATGGCCTGCCTTTATTTTAGCAAACATTCTGTGAGAACTTTCTTTATGTCCCACATTATTGTCAATATAAAGAAAAGACACTTTTTTTCTTTTAGTAGTTCTCAGTTTTCTTGGGAATAAACTCACAAATAAGAAATCCAGTACAATGTGATAAAGACTATGGTAAAGAGTATACAAAATGCTGTGGTAGCAGAGTAAGGAATAATTAGCTTGTTCTTGAAGTGTCAGGAGACACTTTACAAAGTGACATGTGGATTGTACTTTAAAAATTCATAGTATATCCAGAAGGTAAGAAGGACAAATGAAACATTTCTTCTCTTTCTCCAGTTGCCTCCATCTCCCATCTTAGATTTTGTAGTCCCATACCCCAGTCACGCACCTGTAAAAAGCCTAAGTTCCTTTGTCCCTCTCCTCCTCCATCTGGCATGCTTGGCAAAACACAGCCAGCTGCCTGCTTTGGTGCCTGCAGCAATGTATCTGAGTTTCTGAAGAAGACTGCTCAATGGATTTCTTTCAAATATATAAACTTAAATTTCAAATGGGCAGTCAACACTGCCAGATGATTTTAAGACCAGCCCCCTCCCAATATTTTCACTTTCCCCTTCTATAAGAGAACTACTCATTCACCCTTTCTCTCATTTCCTCAATCTCCAACATTCTCTACTTACACTCAGCTGATGATGATTCTTCAGGCTTCATAGAGAAAATCAGAGCAATTAGTTGAGAATGTTTTCATCTTTCCACTCCCAAGCCACCAATTTATGTCATATCCATTTTGTCTAGGATCCTTATGTTTCCGTGTTAGAAGGGTCCTTGCTTCTATGGCCCTCTCCTCCACCTGTGCTCTGCATCCCATTCCCTCTCCTTCTAAAAAATTTGGTCCTGTAATTATTTACCTCCTCTCCTGCATCATTAATTCTTCAATTTCTACTGGATCATTCCCATCAGCTTGCAAATATGCTTTAACATCCTACATCCTTTTTTAAGAAAAATTGATTTCAGTGAGGATGGGAGAGGGAGAGAGAGATAGAAACATCTATGATGAGAGAGAATAATTGATTGGCTGTCTCCTGCATGCCCCACACTGGGGATTGAGCCTGCAACCCAGGCATGTGCCCTGACCTGGAATCAAACCGTGACCTCCTAGTTCATAGGTTCAACCACTGAGCCATGCCAGCCTGGCAACACCATACATCTTAAAAAATCCTTTCCATGGCACCATATACTCATCCAGTTAACTGCTGCCTTTCCTTGGTTCCATTCTGCAACTAAACTTCGTGAAGGTGTTGTCTGCACTTATTTTCTTTTTTTTAAATGTCGTACTTCAACTCCATTTTAATTTCCGTGTTTATTGATATGAAGTTATGCTACTGTGGTAGAGTAATCCTACCCCCCCCCACATTAGTGCTCAGGGAATTTGGGGGTGACTGTGGGAACTGGGGTTTTAGAATATTGCACTGTCTCCTATGTCATCATTATATCTTAATTGTCTGAAGTTATCTACCTATTTCTATTTTTTTACCTTGTTATCTTTTTTTGTGAATACTTCCTCTCTCTTCAACCACTCCTATGAGGCCACACCTAACGCATCACTGAAATAGCTTTACCAAGCTCCTATCAGTGAACTCTATCTCGCTAATGCCAATGCTCAGTTTTCTGTTCCTGTCTTGCTTGACTAGATGCAAATACCACCTTTACAAAGGTCTTCCCTGACCAGCCTAACTCAAAAAACAAAAAAATGAAAAAAAAACCAAACTAACAACCAACCAACTAAAGAAAGTAAACCCCCAAACCTAAAAATTTCCTATAACATCATCCTGTTTTCTTTATAGCAATTACCTATCTTATTCACATATTTGTTTGTGTTAATGGTTTGTCTCCTTCTGCCAGTCTTGAAAGTCATTGAAGAAGAGAGAATCTATTGTTCTTTGTCATATCTTCTTGCACCTGGAGTAGTGTCTGTCACATTCGGTATACATTAGGTATACCTTTTACAAGGTGTTATTTTTAAACTGGTTTATGAGAAAGCCTTATGAGATATGAAGTCATGTAAAATAAGAACTTATCAGGAAGCGTACACAGGCATGAACCTGCAAGTCATATCTAGGGAATTAAGCAGGGGAGTGGTTAGAGGGAAGGTAAAGGTCAGGTCTCGAGTGCCATATTTAGTGATTTAGATGTTTTCATATAAAATTAAAAGCCAAATAATTTTAATTATATATTCTCTCTTAAATAAAACCTGTAGGTATAAAATCTTCCTTTAATAAACTGAAGTATATAAGTATATTTTAAAATGTGTGTCCAGCCCTAACCGGTTTGGCTCAGTGGATAGAGCGTCGGGCTGCGGACTGAAGGGTACCGGGTTCGATTCTGGTCAAGGGCATATACCTTGGTTGCGGGCACATCCCCAGTAGGGAGTGTGCAGGAGGCAGCTGGTCGATGTTTCTCTCTCATTGATGTTTCTAACTCTCTATCCCTCTCCCTTCCTCTCTGTAAAAAATCAATAAAATATATTAAAAAAATAAAAAAGCATGTAATTAAAAAAAAGTGTGTCCATTTAGTTGGATATAATAAAGAGATTCTCTTTAAGATTCTATTTAGTATAAGAAATGCTTTTCCTTTTGCTTTTAGAAATTGCATGAGACATTTAATCTAAGTGAAGTTTTTGCAATTAGAAATCTATTTAATTTAGAAATACTTTACTACAGCTAATAGCCTTAATAACTTTGTTGTTGTTGTTGTTGTTAATCCTCACCTGAGGATATTTTCCCATTGATTTTTAGGGAGAGTGGAATAGAGGGAAAGATAGAGAGAAACATCGATGTGAGAAAAACACATCGACTGGTTGCCTCCTGCACGAGCCCTGACGAGGGCCCGGGCCAGGGAGAAGCCTGCAACCAATGTATGTGCCCTTGGCTGGAATCTAACCCAGGACTCTTTGGTCCGCAGGTTGTCACTCTATCCACTGAGCCAAACTGGCTAGGGCATTAATAACATTTAATGTAAGTAAAAGTAATTAATTTATTCAAATTGTCAGTGAATATTTATTTTTTATTTTTTGTTAATCCTCACTTGAGGATATTTTTTTCTATTGATTTTTAGAGAGTAAAAAGGAGGGAGGGCAGGAGAGAGAGAGAAACATTGATGTGAGAGAGACACATCAATTGGTTGCCTCCAACATGTACCTCAACCAGGGCCAAGGATGAACCTGCAACCCAGGTACAAGCCCTTGACCAGGAATCAAACCTGCAACCCTTCCACATGCAGGCTGATGCTCTAGTCTAAACCACTGAGCAACACCAACCAGGCATCACTGAATATTTAATAGAGAAATGTATTATTCTTACTTTTAACAAATTTGTGTAGCATAATATTTTCAATCTATCTTTTTAGAACAAACATCAATTTAAACAGCTAATATTTGGTAAGAGTCATAGCATTTTAATTGAATTAATGTTATTTCTTATTTAGAAAATTATAGGGCATTTACTTTATAACTAGAAAAGATTGTTATTATCTACTAAATGTTAACAGATGTCCTTTTAATGTATTTTAAAAAGGTTAACTATAAAGCAAAATGAATAGCAGTACAATATAGTCACATAAAGATTTGGGATCATTTGGAGTGTAAATGAGGTAAAACTAGACATAATAAAATTTGGAGTATGGCAGGAAAGAAATAACAATTTTTAAAAGCCAAGAAAGGACAAACTGAAATCTCATGTTACTAAAAGAAAATATAAAATGTATATTAGAGGAAATTAATGTCATAAAGTTAATATCTTATGTGAATTTTCAATATTGTTCGAGTACTGATGTTAAATGTCACAGAAAGTGTCGAAAATGAAAGCAACTGAGAAATATTCCCCTTGCGTCTGTTTGAGAGGAAATCAAGCCTTTTTAGAATGTATTTTGCATATTGAATGACCGGAATTAACCCTGACTTGAGTAGAGAGGAAAGTGGAGACGCAAGAAAGCGGTAAGATACATTTGGAGAGTTAGATACATTTCATTTGTTTTAGTGTGCATCATTGAGCCAACTATCAATAATAAAGTAATTTATTTATTGTTTACTTATCAAGAGTCCTTTTTAAAAGTAAAAATTAAAACATGAATGTCAGAGAAATATTTGAAAATGCTAAAATAAAACATATCTCCTGAAGTTCAGTTTTTCCTTGCACTTGCCAAAATACACATGCTCTTGACTTACAATGGGGTTATAGCCTGATAAACTCATTGTCAATTGAAAATATCATAAATTAAAAATGCACTTAGTATACCTAACTTAGCTTAGTCTAGCTCAGAACACGTATATTAGCTTACAGTTGGGCAAAATCATCTTGCTGTCGCTGCCCACCATCATAAGAGAGTATCGAACTGCATATCACTAGCCCAGGAAAAGATCAAAATTCAAAAGTCAAAGTACGGTTTCTATTGAATGTGTATGTATGGCTTTTGCATCATTGTAAAGTTGAACCATCAAAAGTCGTTGACCATCTATACTATAGAAGGGCTCTAATGAAAATCAATTCACCAATACCTCTTGAGGCGCCACTATTGCTAAGGCGGTGCTATTACAAAATCTGTAACTATAAAGGAAAAGCAGATTATTCAGCCTCACTTACCTAACAGCTAGACTATAGAGTTGGAACTTCAAATAACAAAATAAAGACGATAAAAACCTCACAAAATTAAGCATATTCAATTTCTGAGTCAAACTATAAATAGATATATTTTTAATGAAAATGTTACCTTGAAAAACTCTAACAAATTTTCAAAGCTACCACTCGGAATGCAGAATCTATTACCGATTTCAAAGCAAAAGTGATGTAAAAATTAAGGGATGATTTGGAGTTTTTCAGACAGAAAAGAGGAAGGTTCCAAGAAAGATGCCCGGGGATACAAAGGTGTATTGTATTTTGGATGCAGCAGAGAGACCCTGTGGGATGGTGAATGTTGGGAGGTAATGACAGTAGAAATGCTAACTCCAAACTATAAAGGGCATCAACACGTGTCTTCTGCCCCCTGTGAGCAGTCATTGTGAGCTTTTACACGGACATGTGGCAATTTAAGCTCTGACAACAATAAAGAGGGGGATTCCAGGGGGAGAGGTAAGAGGAAGGAGGAGTTACTGGAGGCTGAGGCAAGTAATATTAAGGAACTCACGTAGGACAATGATGGAAGGAAGGGAGGAGTACTTAGATATGGCATATGTTGATGGCAGGTGGATTTGAGGGTAGTAGGAGAGGAAGAGAGGATTAGGAGTTCTAATTTCTGTGATTAGGTGGATGGTACTGTGACTAGGCAGTGTATACTAAGAAGCTTGGGATTTCTGTTTTGTTTGATTTTGTTTGGTTTGCAATGGAGTGGCGGTAGAGGAGAAAGATAAAAATTATTTCACTTTTGATATGTGGTGAATATTCCACTTGAGATCTGAGTATGGAATACAGAATTGGAATTAGGGTAAATCTTTGCAAATTCACCACCAGAGGTAATATCTGAGATCATAGGAGTAGATCTATTAAGGAGCTCCTTTGTGTGTTTTTTTTTTATTTTTCTAGCCCAAGATGTTGAGACCAAGAACAACGCTAGTATGATGTTTAGAATATATCTTTAGTAAAGGAACTACATTTATCCATAAGGGGAGAACAATCATACACACTAAATTATTTTAATTTGCAAAGCGGCAGTGAATGAGTTTATAAAAGTACATGGAGTCACAGATGGTGGCTATGTTCCTCCTGGTGCTTGCTGAAAGTTTTGTTTATTTTTTATCATGCCTTTTAGTATCTTTAGTCCAATTTACCCAAAGAAACTACCAATTTTAAAAAGAAAAAATAACAGTCTTCAAGAATTGATAACTAGATATTTAAAATTTTACATACACTACTGAGGATGAGAATCATTTCTAGCTCTCATTACAGTACTGCTTAAAAATAAGAAAAGCAAAACAGCCTCACATTACTTTTAAGTATTTATTATAAAGAAAACACTAAAAACACTCTCCATTCCCCTTCTAATAAAGATATAATTATGAGATAAAATGAAAAAAATATTACTCAGGCCAATCTTTTCTTGCACACACTCATGTTTTCCAAGTGCCACAACATGCTACCTTTGTTTAAGTATTTTCCTGGTTCTAATGATCACAAAACTCATTTTCATCAACTATGACTCAAACTATAATTTACCATTTAAAGGAGGTAACGACCAATAAGTATTCTTTAAAAATAATGGCACTGAAGTTCAAAGAAGTTAAAAAATTCATAAACGAGCAGCAAAGGTCCGAATACAAATCCAGGTTGGTTTGACTGCAAAGTAGATACCCATTCAAGTACATTACGGCTCTTCCAGGTGAAACAACGAAGCACAGGCTAATTGCTCCTCTAGAGACTAAGCCTCGAGATCTAATAAACTGAAGCCACAGCACTTTGAACCTCACTATTGTATATCAAGCAGTTCTTGTCTTTTGGTAAATTTAATCATCAGGGATCAGAGTGGGTATTGATTGGAGTACTCTGAAAAGAGCAATTTTATCTCATGGTTGTTTTTTGTTTTTGTTTTTTGGGTTTTTTTTTTGCTTTTGTGCCCTCTCCCTACGTCCTCACTGGACCTGACTCAACCTTAACTAATTGTAATATTTTAATCCTAATTTTATGTTGAAAGTAGGCTAAAAAATACAATTAGTTCACAAGACAGAGAGCTCTAGCCTTTCCTTTAGTGAATCTTTGGAAGGGTATATGTTTGATATTTTAGAAGGACCTCTAATAATTATCCTATCTAATAATAGACAAACATGGTGATTGACCATACCTTCGCTATGCCTCCCATTGGTTAATCAGCATGATATGCAAATTAACCACCAACAAAGATGGCGGTTAATTTGCATACGTAGGCTCCAAGCGGTGGATCAAAGCCTAATGGCCCCGGGGCCGGCGGAGCTGCAAGGCCTGACGTTTCCGGGGTCGGCGGAGCAGCGAGGCCTCACGGCTCCGGGGCTGGCAGAGCAGCAAAGCCTGATGGCCCTGAAGCCGGCGGAGCAGCGAGGCCTCACGGCCCTGGGGCCGGAGAGGCAGCAAAGCCTGATGTTTCCGGGGCCCAGCTCTGGCCGGAACTCAGCCAGAGCGAAGGCCTGGGCCCCAGGTGCCGGAGGCAAACCAGTGCCAGCAGCCAGGGGAAAGGAAGGCCTATTGCATAAATCTCTTCGTGCAACAGGCCTCTAGTATTGTTATAATGCATTATAATTTACAAAATGTTTTTAAATATAGTATGTTATAATTAGGACTTATTTAATCTGAATTTAAAGTTTAAGACAAGGTGAGAAGAAATAAAGAAAATACCTAGTTCTAAGTACAATTCTCTACAACTAGAGGTCACTAATATTATTACCTTGGTTAGCTAGCTTGTCATATTGTCACTTTCCATAAAGATAACCCAGGATGGGATGGTGTTTGGTTTAGCAAAACACCATGCCTTAAAAATTGATATATATTGGTAAAAGCATAAGGTAATTCTATACAATAAAAACCTAATATACTAAGGGTCCAGTTATCCGGTTGGTCATTCAACCAATCAAAGCATAATATGCTAATGATATGCTAAAGCCGCTCAACTGCTTGCTATGGGGCAGACAGTTGGCCGGTTGACCAGTCGCTATGACATGCACTGACCACCAGGAGGCAGACAATCCAACGGGTAGATTAGTTTGCTGCTGGGGTCTGGCCGATCAGGACTGAGCGAGATGGCCTGGGCATGCCCTAGAGCCCTCCCGCGGTCCCTCCCTGGCTGGCCAACCTCCTGTGTCCCTCCCCAGCCCCGATCATGCACCAGTGGGGGCCCTCAGCCTGGCCTGCACCCTCTCGCAATCTGGGCTGAGGGACCCCCCACCCCCCGCCCTGCCGAGTGCACGAAGTTTGTGCACTGGGCCTTTAGTATGATTATAAAAACACATTATATCCAATTATGTTTTATAGTCACAAAAACAGAGTTAAAACATAAAAAATCTGTTCTGTAAGCTGTGATTGACAATATAATTTTTTGTTACAATAGAACCATAGAACCTATTGATGTATTTTATTGAAGTAACTAGTACAGTAATGCCAAGTGAAATAAATCTGTTAATAGAATCACTGAAATGAGAATAGAAAATGACTTAGTCACACCTGTCCAACTCAGAATACATATTATTTTATACAATTTTCTTCATTATGCTGACAATGATAATTGGCAGTAAAATCAATAACAAAGAAAGGTTTCAAAAAAAACACCTGACAAGTACATTCTAATTTTGTAAGTCTGCCTATAGAGTAATCTTATTTAAAAAGTAAATGAGCTTATATGAAAACTAAAATATATTATTTGCAAATGAATAGAAATCTGACTGATAAATTATAGATATAGAGTATACATTGCCATTTAGTAAGGAAAAAAATACATCCACAGTATACATATTACTCACATATGTAGAACTTTTATCACCTATGTACAAATGCTCATTTTTACAGTTAAGCATTTTGGTACATGAATGCAAACTCTTCCCTTGCTCTCTACATCTACAAGTATTTCAGAAATGAAGCTGATAATTTTCTCCATGAGACAGTGCTTTTTTTAAATTTTAAAGAATTGATGTTTGAAAATCTCTTTTTAAAAGTTATTATGTTTAAAGAATCATAAAAAGTTTCAAAGCACCATACATAACTTTTATGAATACTTGCGAGTACAATACAAACCTGGTAGCCCATCATCCCCAAATAGCAGTGTGTATTTGCTAGAAACTAGAACATCCTCCTACCAAACCAAAATGCAGCCATCCAAATTAGGAAATCAGCACTGATACATGACTATCATTCAGTCCTCAGATCCCATGCAAGTATTGCCAGTTGTCTCAATAATTTTTTTTAGAAAAATAAACAATTCAGATAACTATTTTTAGTTAGTGTGTCTCTAGTCTTCTTCAATCTGAAATAGTTCTTAACTATTATGACTTTCTTGACTTTCATGATCTAATGTCTTTCATTGGTAGTGTTTTACTGTAGCTCTGGTTTTGATTTATATTTATAATTCAAGGGGATCTTTTCTCTTAGAGTACGGCTAGATAAGGTGTAACGTTTTGACACCTGTGAATATGTGTGTGGGTCGGTAGGCATTCAGAGAAGAGAAATACTGTAGAGTTTCTGAACCTTTGTTGCCAGGGGGGGGAATCACTAAATAAAAACAATGGCGCCTAAGGAATAAAATCATGTATAATGGATACACTATTTACTAGTTTTCAAGCACATATAGCTTAGTAGTTTTAGAGTATTATTCATGCGTGTACTTGGGAAATGTTTTCTTTAAATTATTCCTTAATAATGTTTTCTATGGAGAGTTCAAAAAATTTCATAGATGATAGTGAAATATAGTTCTATTTATGAACCAAATGAAATTTTGCTCAATAAAACATTCTCTTTTGAACCAATATTTATATAATTAAAATTATACACTTGATAAATTTTGGTACTTTAAAACTGACAGCGTCGTTTCCTATTTTTGGTGCTCTTTCATAGTATACTATGTATTCTGATGTGGCTTATTTTACATAACATGCCAAATAATCTACTTTTTGTGAAAACTCACAGTGGGCCACAAAATTATTGGAAATAGATACAGCTGGAATTTTACAAATAATGCTTTTCTAGATTCCACTACTCTTTTTAGCTTCTTGGAAGGGTTCATGATCCCCCCAACAAAGTTGTTACTACTTCATATTTATAACCTACACTCTAAATTCCTTTTTCCAACAATTTTTAAGAGTTCCTTATCCACCAAATCCATCTAGTTTTCCCCTTTAGATTTGTTCATCAGGGTTTACTCTATCGCCTGGTATTGCCCCAGTAATTCTGCTGAAATGTGTCTGAAATATTCCTCTCAGTCATTGTATTAGGACAGCAGATTGAGGAATCACACTTTTTAAGCCTTTTACACTCAGAAGGACAAATACAGAAGGACAAATATTAGCTTAATCTGTGTTTACTTTTCTTCATATTACTTCATATTTTGAAAATTATTATAGACACAGTTACATCAAATCATATTTTAGCTCCGGTTAGTCTTAGCCATGATGGACAGCCCAAATTTTAACTAAGGTATTAGAAAAATTCTTCTCATGAATATGAAAAAACTTTTACTTAAGGGTAAAACCTGCAATTATAACTAACAATTTATATGCTGATATGTTACTTCCACAGAAATGGTTCCTAATTTTCATTTAAAAAAATGATCTTATCCTTTCCTTGTTATCTTGACATATATTCTGTTTCTTGACTAAATGTATCACATTTTAATGACAAGAGAAAAGAAATAAGATATACTATTTTTAGATATTTTTAGTTGTTATAAGTATTAATTTTATTAATTTGAAATTAGTCTCCTCTCTTGTCATTCCTTAGCTATATAATGTTTAACTTGAAACAAACTGAGAGAGAGAATATGTATGTGTGTGTGTGTGTGTGTGTGAGTGTAAATTTAAAATTTAAGGCTCAGCTATCAGCTTTTGAGAAGCCCTCATCCCCTCAATCATTTATCTTTGTCCTCTTCTGTTTGATGCTCACCAAAGACCCATCTAATCATAATATTTATTATCCTATATAATTTTCTATGGGGAAAAACCAACTTATACGTTTTCCAGGTCACGTGAGAGGTATTTCTTTATTTGAATCACTATGTCAGTATTCTTGTTTATGTATTGAGTGCTCACTGTGTGCCAAGCACTGCTTTAGGTTCTGAGATTCAGCAGTGACATAAAAAAAATAAACCCTCTTCTTAATGGAACTTTGGTTCTCCTGAGAATATCATCTCCAAGTAAACAGGGTTGCAATAATTCAGAGAACCTTAAATGCTATGAAGAAAGTCAAATGTAAGAGTGAGACAGTGTGAAGGCTAAGAGGGGACAATATTATATGATGTGACCAGGGAAAGCTCTGAGGGCCACATCTCAGGAAAGTGTAAAGAATAAGGAAGATCTAGCCATGCAATGACTTGTGGTAAGAGAATTCCAGATAGAGAAATAGCTAGTGAAAAATTGTCAAAATGAGAACTAACTCATTTCTGGCTTGCCTTCAAAAACCATAATTTGGAGAATAATTCTGCTATGAGGAAAAGTTGTATCTTGAAATCTAAAGATTTTTCTTTTTGGTTATCTAGTTTCTTCAGTTCAACATCCTCAATTATTACTCATAATCAAGACTGACTGTTTCAATTATTTTTTAGGAAATGTGTATCTGAGAAATTTAATTTCCTCACTCATTGATATCTAAAGGAATGATCACAAAACAGTGTAAAAATTTATGATACTGACTTCTAGGTAATAACTGAAAGAATTGTTCAAGAATCTGCATATATCAGAATGTCTCTACCAGTTTATGTAAGGGATATGCATTTGAATGGATGGCATATCATAATTCTTACACATTTTTACCTTTGGCACAGATTGTCAGACATATAGATTTTTAAGACAGAAGATAAAGAGAAATCACTAAGAACCCACTGAAGACTTGGCATCTTATTTGTTTCCTTGAGAAAATTATGCACTATCTCTTCTTGGAGGAATTATTATAAAACTAAGTTGTTTTTCCTAAAACTAAATTTCTTCCTTTATTTTCATTGGAGGTACGAAGTAAGAAGAGTAGAAAACTCTCACATATCTCAGTTACAGGTCTAGATTGGGGTATAATACATAGTGAAAACACAGTTTATTTTTATTTAAGACAGAATTTCTGTCTTCAATTCTCATTTTATAGACACTAAAACCTAAGATACAGTTCTCCTATTTTATGCATATTTTGATTCTTTATATTTTTGTCTATAAGGTAAAAAATGAACACACAAGATTGAAAATGACTTGAACATGTTTTTAAATGTAAAAACTGTAACATCTATACAAGTCATACATGCATATCTGTCTACCAAAGAGACCCGGTGTTACTTCTATACATCTTTACAATGTTTTTTAGGCCAAACATAGTTGAATGCATATTACTCTACTTATTTTAATTGTTTGATACTGGACCATAGTCTCAAAGCCTACACAATACCTATGCACCAATTATGAGCATTGTTACTCATGACTCTGAACTGTTTTAACAGCTATCTCTTATAAAGTCCATAAATGCAATCTAAGGTCAGGCTTTAATTTATATTTAAAATTTATATGTTAAAAATATACTTAAAAACCTGACATCTTATATTAGATTTGTTTTATATTTCACATCAAAACCATTATTTGAGACCAGAAGAAAGGATTCTCCTTCACACACTCAGTATGTTCAAGGAGACTTGATCTAAACATATATATTAGATGAAGGGGACAATGCTATTTCCCGTGGGTCAGTTTTTGCTTAGCCATGTTTCCATTCTATGTTAAATGTAACATTTAAAGCCCTTAGCATGGAAATGGTGGCACCAAGTGCATTTACAGGAGATTGATGCTGAACCAGTAACACTATCATTCTCCCCTCTCTGTTTATGTCTCCAACCTGGAAGAGATGCCTCTCATTAGACTTATGCCTAATGCTTTCGCTTAGAGAAAGGCTACTCAAAAGTTCAGGGTAGCTAGATATAGGGATATTTCCTCCTTTTCATGTTCTCTCCTTGTCTTCTTCCATTTATGGAGGAATGAATAGATGTTTTATCTCTATGTATATATTTAAATGAAATCAATATCACTATTGAAAGTCTTGAATTGACAAAATTTTTTATACATTATAGCATACATAAAATGTACTTAAGGTATTTTATTGAAATATTGGTTAAAAAATCAATGGAATTCAGTACCGTTTGCTTAGCGGAAAGATTTTAGAAAGTAAAAAATACAATTGTTAGCAGAGAAAAGGTCTCTAAGTCTTGCTGATTTTTGAAGAATGAAACACTGTACTCAATCTTTTTCTGCAATATTACAGGAAGGTAATAATAGCCATGGTACTTTCAATAAGTTAGTTATAACATATACATATCATATTAATTTATTTGAGTAAAAACTACATTTTGAATAATTTTTGTTTTTCAAAAACATTTTTTTCTGTACAACACAAAATTCTATTATTAGACATGAATAGGTCAAGGCAGGGTAAAGCAAAGCATTTTATTAAAGTAAACATTGCATAACATTTTAGTTATTTGTTTTTTCATAAAATATCTTGTGTTTTTATATAAACCAAAATTTAAATAAACTAGTAAAAAGGCACAGTTTGAAAGAATGAATAAATATAAATTTTCTCCAAACCATTTTAGGATCTCTAGAAAAAAAGTAATCATTTTATGTAATATTTTTGCATAGTCTTGATTTAAAAACTAAAAACTATCACAATCCATAAAATAACTTGAAACATTCAGCATCATATTGGGTTGAACCTTTTTGAAACTCTTGATTGTTTCTGTGCTTAAAAATAACAATTTCATAAGTTTCAATGAAATTGACAGACTAACATTCCTGATGTGTTAGTTTAACTATAATATGAACCATAAATGGACTCTCCCCACCTTGTAACTATATGATTTTGTAAGGCAGGATTCATTCTTACTTAATGCATAACTCTTACAGTATATAATACTTTTCAGTCTCCAGGAAAAAATATAGAAAAATTCACTCAATCAAAATGGCAAAGCATAGCCAAAATAAAAATAGTCACTTTTTTAATACTAATGAAAAAAATCACAATTCAAAATTTAGAAAATACACAGTCACTTACTTTGGTAGAGTTTTCAGGTGATTTTCTCTTAACTCCAAGATCCGTAATTTGACAAGTCTATAGAAATAAATTTAAAAATTGCTTCTTATTTTTTTCTATAAAACAATGTTACTATGGTACAGTCAATAATCACTATGTATATTATCAAAACAACTATGTTCAACATTATATACCTTCATTACAGATTTTAAAGAATTATACAAATTGATTATGAATAGGGTCATATCAACATTAGACAATAACGAATATCATTTGTCAAAAGCAAATTTGACAAGTAATTTGTAAAATCAAAATTTCCAGGAAATAAATATCTTTCAAAGATATCACTTCTACATTTCATGTTTTATAAAAATATATTCACTGTTTAATTTTATATGTTCAACAGACTATTGACTATCTACTAAATTCCAAGTGCTATGTTCACTGGAACATGGCAACACTTTCTCTCAAAAGACTATACATTAACTTGTAAAGAAAATAAAATAGCATAGTGGTTAAGAGCTTGAGTTTTTTTTGTTTGTTTGTTTTTAAAATATATTTTATTGATTTTTTACAGAGAGGAAGGGAGAGGGATAGAGAGTTAGAAACATCAATGAGAGAGAAACATCGATCAGCTGCCTCCTGCACACTCCCTACTGTGGATGTGCCCGCAACCAAGGTACATGCCCTTGACTGGAATCGAACCTGGGACCCTTCAGTCCGCAGGCCAATGCTCTATCCACTGAGGAAAACCGGTTAGGGCAAGAGCTTGAATTTTATGGTCAGACAGATCTAGATGAAATCCAGACTCTCATACTCTACCTCTGTGACTCTGGGCAAATTAACCCCATCTAACTTAAGCTTCCTTCTCTGTAATGAGTTTGTGATAACAGTACCATAAAGTATAGAGTTTTGAATCTTAAATAATGTCACACAGGTAAAGCATAATGCCTGGCACATTGCAAGTTTTAATATGTGTTAGATATTACTATTATCAATAATTGGATAGTGGAAAAAGCAATCTAACTAATATACCATATTTCATTGACTCTAAGATGAACATCTTAGCATTTTGGAAGTGGATGTACATGAAAAATCTATAGCATCATCTGTCCTGTGACAGTACTGGGGTTGGGGAAATCCTGGAGGAGGTAAAAGATGCTCACAGTTTCTGTTGCTGTGTAACACGTGATTAGGAATGCATTTCACACCTAAGTACTTGTTAAGGTATGCAGCCTGGGGCACTTTTGTCACTAATGTCTATAACTGAGTTTTAAAATGTACTCAGTTGAGGATTCTTTAGAGCAACAGTAAATGAATTTTATGAATTTTTAGTGTTTGGGGAATAATTCACTATTTGAATGATTTCACCTACAATTGTCCATATTTACTGTGCTTTTGTATATTCATCAAGGTCTCTTCCCATTTCTTTTCTGTTTTGACTCCTATCAAATTTCTAATTTAATTTTAATCATATAACTCTTAATCTCTATATGAAATAAAGTGATTCAGTTCTCCAGCACATGGATATATTGCTAGTAGAAAAGATTTCTTAAACATTTATATGTCTCAAATCGTTTCAATATTTGTACTAGTGTGATGATATTTTGTGACTTATTTTGGCTCTTAGGAACATGAATCTCAGGTTTTGAAAGGGATTTTAAGCATCCTTTTGACAAACTATCCAACTGAAGGTTAAAAAACTGTTTAGATAACAATAATAAAATATACCATATTTTGGCATGTGATTTACACAAAATTAAAATCTAATTCCAAGTGGTTTAAATTTTGGTATTGTGTTTTCTATTTGCCAAATCTCTTCCCTCATATTAGGACTGCTAAAAGAGAACTGAAAAAAATTCAAGACAAAAGAGTTTCTTCAGGTGACAATTAGACATTTTCTCATTTGATAAATCAAAAGCATAGTTGCAGTTGTGCTCACTACCAGAAGGACAATGTTAATTTAGATGAATGAATGGTGAAGCACTAGCTCATTCAGAAGCCAGGTAAATACTCTTTTGAAGATCTGTGAACTTTAAAAACTGTCCAAGAACAGGGTGTTTGTAGATGCTGTGAACTGATCTGCAGGGAATTTGGGAAATGTTATACAATCCATATGCAGATGGGGCTACTACATGCTAAGGCACATCATTATTCCAGAGTTCTGAACATCTGCACTAGCTTCTGCCAACAGATCCGTGTCAAGTTATACTCAGTCTATTTGAGCGCTTTCAATGATGATCACTTAGGAAAACGCAGTTAATAAACTTAAATTGTCTTAACTTTTAAGATATATTTTTCATATTTGCAATAGCCAAGACATGAAAACAACCTAAGTCTCCGTCAATAGCTTAATAGATAAATTAAATGTAAATACATATAATGAAATACTATTCAGCCAAAAAAGGACCAACTGCCATTTGTGACAAAATGGATGGAGCCTGAGGTAAGTAAGCTGGACAGAGAAATATGGTATGATCATATTTATATGAGAAATCTCCTCTCCCTCCCCCCCCCCGCCGAGATTCCCTCCCACACACACACACACAAAAAAAAACTCATGGAAAAAAACATTTTTTGTAATTATATGAGGTGATGATTGTTAACTAAACTTATTGTGGTTATCATTTCACAAGATATGTAAGTCAAATGATCATTCTGTACACCTTAAACTTGTATAGTGCTGTGTATAATTTATTTCAAAGAAAATTGGAGAAAAAAGATGTATTGCAGAATACCTGGAAAATATTATAAATATAGAGATGAAAATAAAATTTTCCCTAATTTTACTTCCAAGGAACCAGTCTTTTATTTCATGTCTATTTATATTCATATTGTGAATGTAGTTTATATATTTTGTTATAATATTTTCCTAAATATAATGTATCATATGATCTATAAACATATTTCCATATACAGTATTATAAATCTCCACAGACTGTCATGTAGATGCAACTTAATATATTTAACCCATCTCCCTAGATGGATGTGTGCTTCCACTTTATTCATATTGTAAATAATGATAAATATTCTTGTCCATAAATCCTAGTATGATATTTGATGATGATATGATGCATTTCTAGAAATGAATGGCAGAAGCAGTGGTTGTAAATATTTTCAAACCTTTTAAGTCACACTGCCTTGTACACAGCTCATATCATTCTGCAATTCCATAAGCAGAATGAGGATATCTTTCCTCTGTAACATGCTAGAACACAATGGAGCTTTATTGTCATTTTGATTTGTATTATTTTTACTATTTGTGAGGCTAACCATTTTTCATGCATTCATTGGAAATTTGTACTTTATTATGGATTGCTTGTACATGTCATTTATCCATTTTTTTCTAATGAAATTTTTGCCTTCAAACTCATATGTAAGAATTCTTTATAGTTAAGGATATAATTTGCTTACCATATATGGTGGAAATATTTTCCAGTTTATTGTTTTTCCTTAATTGTTAAATATCTTCTGATGTTATTTTATTTTAAAAGTGTTTATGTACTAACATCTATGTATCCATTTATATTTTCCTTTGTTTGTATTCTATAAAGGTATTTTCCAACTCAAGAGCCATAAATATTCATGTGTATTTTTTCATATCTTTTAAATTTTTTAATATTTAACACATGCAATTTATTTGATTATTTTTTAAAAAGGGAAATACATATATATTATTTTTAAAAATATTTTCTTTTTTTAATAGAAAGAGAAAGGGAGAAGGATAGAGAGATAGAAACATCAATGAGAGAGACATCATTGATCAGCTACCTCCTGTATGCCCCCCACCAGGGATGGAGCCCACAACCCTGCATGTGCCCTGACTAGAAATTGAACCAGGGACCTCTTGGTTCATGGGTTGACATCCAACCACTGAGCAACATCGGCTGGGCTATTTGATTATTAATGACCTAATTTTACTTTATTTTTTGCAAAATGCTTCATAGGTTAATATTGTCTCATTTACTGAATAATAATGAGGTTTATCACTTTTAAAGCTTCACCAACTGGCTCAGGTAAAGTACTTACCTAAAGTGAAATAAAATGAAATCATTTAAATTTTTTATTCTTACCTTCCAAAATTGGCTGGAAGAAATTCAAGAAAGGCGTCATTCAGATAGAGCTGGGTCAGGTTTAGAAGCTGTGTGAAGCCATCAGGGAGTCTAGAGAGAAGTTAAAGGTTTAGTTACTGCATCAATGTTGCCATAGAAACAGAACAAGAATATATATCTCTAAGGAAAAAACTAGAAGTGTAATACATTTTTCAACTCTCCTTTGGTGTTACAGTAATGGAAGAATTTATTGAGCATGTTGTTACAGCTTGAAAAGTTTTCCTGCTATTAAAGTAAATGGCAGTCACCCACCTCCTTGCCGCTCCACTATGCTGAGATTATGTCACTGCAAAAGCCAACAGCATCACTCAGTGTTGCCCTAACCTTATGCACACCAGCAAGACTTTATTAAGTGGAATTTTCAAGTTGTATGCCATGTTTTTTAAATTTTAAATGTAATGTTCTTTATCAATGGAACACTCACATATATAGTCAGGCTAGGCTATCTACTTACTCTTTCAGGTAATCATTAAAATTTGCCTACATTTTGTTATAATGATGAATAAAGCTGCCCAATATGAAAAGGAAGGAGTCTTTGTCCCCTTAATTGATAATTTTTTTTAAAGTAGGCTCATCATGCATGTCTCCTATAATTCAAGTTGGTCTAATTCTTATTCACTGAAAATTAGCAAGAACATGGAAACAATAATAAACAGAATCCTAAAGGCTTTAGGAGTCATCAAGAGTTGAGAAAATATCCTTTGGGGAAAATTTTCCAGTTAGATAAAATAATTATTTAAAATATTTACATCTTTTTCACCAAAAACATTTAACCCAAAGATTTTCCAGGATACTTTTTCCTAAAAGGATGTTGACTTTTTTTCCTATAATTAAATTTCTATTTAAAGATTTCAATGCCTTTAATCCATGGTCTAGAAGAGATTATGCTCTTTTAAAAATATACTCCTAAATAGTGTTCAAATTGTCCTGCCCCTCAAATAATGACCTATCTCCCTACTTGCATTTACTGGCAGGATTATTTAAAGAGCTACCTATCCACAGGCCTTTTACTACGTCTTGAGGCATTGTTTTCTGACACATGCCCCAACTCGGTTACTGAAACTGCAGTCACCAAAGCCTTCTGACTTAAGTCCCAATTCCACTAACTTCATTTCACTTTGCATCCCACACTGCCTAGCAACAGTTGCCATCATTAATTGTTCTCTCCTTCTTGGCTTCTAGTAGACCTCTTTTCCTGCTTCTCCTCCTACCCCTGGGACATTGTATTTCAGTTTCACTCCATGGTTTTTCTTCTTATATCCAATCTTTTGTTATAAAATGTTTTCTGTACATAAATTAATATGTGTAACCCATGATATAATTTAACAAATAACAAGTACCTTTAAAATCCTCTGGGTGCCCCTCCCTGACTACATTTTTCTATTTGCCCCACAAATTCCTGAATGATGTTTACTATTCTGTTTTGTTAAAAGTTTTAAAAAGTTTTTACTATACCTCTTTAAATACTTAAAAAAAGTAATGATTCTGTATGTTTTCTGGACATTATATAAATCCACTTATACTATGAATATTTTGACACAGTGAAACTGAGATATAAATGTCCCGGGGGTAGAAGGAGAAGCAGAAAAATTGGCATAATAGGTGAAATTCATCCATTTTGATGTAGATGACCGATCACCATTGCATAGTATCCTGTTGTATGAGTATATTATGATGCATGTATTATTCTTCTTTTAAAGAACATTACAGTTGTTTCTGGTGTCTTGTTTGTTTTCTATTATAAGCATTCCATCTGTGAATATTATTGAACATATACCCTTTTGTACAAGAGATTATTTAAGTTATACCCCTGGTTACATGAGGTTAATGTCCCTGAGGGACAGTCCTCAACTAATGACTGGCAGGAGCATAACAGCTCAGCTCCCTCACAGGTGTCTCGCACTATTTGCCAGAGCTCCCCCGAGAGATCAAGGTTCAATGGTCCACACTAGTGAAGAGCTTGACAACACACCCTCTGTAAGTATTTCCTGAGACCAACTCCTAAATATACTGCTTGAATTATATTCTAAACACCTGCTTTTGGGGAATATAGATTAAACACAATTAAATTTTTTATATTAATTTGTAGGAATTTTTAATACATTCTTAGGATCCTAGTCATATATTGATTATTTTTGCTGCAAATATCTTGTTCCAGTAGGTACTTTGGAGTTGAATTGTTTGCATATGGCTTCATGAAGTGTTTCCATAAATTTTCTCTACTAGAGATATAGGATTCATGAAAGTTAGAAAAGAAGGAGAAAAGAGGCAGAGAACAGTGAGTGTTTTTTATAATACAGAGGTAAGAATTCATCTGAGATTGGTGACCAAAGAGTTCTAAAGAAAATATTTCACGTATGAGACTATTAGGAGTTATGATTTGAGAATATCAGCAGGAAACAGGGTTTTGCAGCGGTTCTCAACCTGTGGGTCGCGACCCTTTTGGAGGTCGAACGACCCTTTCACAGGGGTCGCCTAAGACCATCCTGCATATCAGATATTTACATTACGATTCATAACAGTAGCAACATTACAGTTATGAAGTAGCAACGAAAATAATTTTATGGTTGGGTCACAACATGAGGAACTGTATTTAAAGGGCCAGAAGGTTGAGAACCACTGGAGAGGGTATTGACTATTTGACTCAAAGGTTTGAACTTGATCCTGTAGGATTAAAAAAATCTATGGGAGATATTATTTTTCTCTATATTTCTTTTTGTTTTCATACATTAGAGATCATATTCTTTTACTATGATCGTTTTTATGATAATGGCAAGATGTTTAATAGATTTCAATCCACATTTGAACACTATCTTTCTTTAATGTCTTTTTGGTTACTATACTCATTTGAAAGAAGTAATCATTTGTATTTTTTTTTTAAAAGATTAATACATGTTAAATGAGTAAAATGTTTAAACCTTTGATGTAATAATTTATTTTAATATTGAAGCTATTAATAAGTAAAAAGGGTTTAAAGTGCTAATTTTCTAGTTATAGGTCCAACCTGAATTAACCAGTTTCCCTTAGTCTACTATTCTGCATATGTATGCACTAAATGGTATTACAGTGTACTAC
>NW_005871313.1:1135383-1210531 GCF_000147115.1 Myotis lucifugus | reverse complement strand
ATTGTGCAAATTCCAATTGCAACATTGGATCGCCAAAAAATAAATTATATGAGAAACCATAATGCAAAGTAAGGTAATTTTTTAGCCTGGTTATAAACAAAGATGAATTGACATTTTATATTGAACCATTCTTTTTAAAAAATATAGAGTTCAAGGGTATACTTATATAGTATTTTTAATTTAATACTACATATATTTTTATTTCAATTCACTTCAACAAGAATGTATTGAATGGTTACTCTGAACTTAGATTCAAAATTAATGTCTCCTTCCTTACTCTCCTCATAGAAATCTACTCATAGATTTAGCAACATGCTTAAACCAATTACTTTTTGTACAAGTGTTGAAAATTTTCTACTCCTGGGATAAATTATAAATTTCTTAAAGGCAAGGAATTTTATAATCACCTCAATGATCTAGTTTTTTTTTTCATCTACATTTTTTTTATTGCTTAAAATATTATGAGTAGTACATTTGTCTCCTTTTTCCCCCCTTGACCTTCCCCCAGCCTCCCCTACCCACCCAGTGTCTTGTGTCCATTGGTTATGCTTATATGCATGCATACAAGTCCTTTGGTTGATCTCTTACTCCTCCAACCCTCCCCAGCCTTCCTACTGTAGTTTGACAGTCTGTTTAATGCTACTCTGCCTCTGTATCTATTTTTGTTCATCAGTTTATAATGGTCTTTATTATCCATAAATGAGAGAGATCATGTGGTATTTTTCTTTCACTGACTGGCTTATTTCACTTAGCATAATGCTCTCCAGTTCCATCCATGCTGTTGCAAATGGTAAGAGTTCCTTCTTTTTTACAGCAGCATAGCATTCCATTGTGTGTATGTACCACAGTTTTCTAATCCATTCATCCGTTGATGGGCACTTAGGTTGTTTCCAAATCTTAGCTATGGTAAATTGTCACTGTTCTCAAAACTGCCTGGTACTGGCACAAGAACAGACATATAGATCAATGGAATAGAATAGAGAATCCAGAAATCGACCCGAACCAATATGCTCAATTAATATTTGACAAAGGAGGCAAGAACATACAATGGAGTCAAGACAGGCTCTTCAATAAATGGTGCTGGGAAAATTGGACAGATACATGCAAAAAAATGAAACTAGACCACAAATTACACCATACACAAAAATAAACTCAAAATGGATAAAGGACTTAAATGTAAGACGAGAAACCATAAAAATACTAGAGGAATCCAAAGGCAACAAAATCTCAGACATATGACGAAGCAATTTCTTCACCGATACATCCCCTAGGGCATTGGAAACTAAAGAGAAAATAAACAAATGGGACTACATCAAAATAAAAAGCTTCTGCACAGCAAAAGAAACCATCAACAAAACAACAAGAAAGCCCACTGCATGGGAGAACATATTTGCCAATGTTATCACCGATAAGGGTTTAATCTCCAACATTTATAAAGAACTCATACAATTTAACAAAAGGAAGATAAACAATCCAATCAAAAAATGGGCAAAGGACCTAAATAGACACTTTTCAAAAGAGGACATCCAGAAAGCCAAGAGACATATGAAATCATGCTCCAAGTCACTAATCATCCGAGAGATGCAAATCAAAACAACAATGAGGTACCATCTCACACCTGTCAGAATGGCTATCATCAACAAATCAACAAATGACAAGTGCTGGAGAGGATGTGGAGAAAAAGGAACACTCGTGCACTGCTGGTGGGAATGCAGACTGGTGCAGCCACTATGGAAGACAGTATGGAGTTTCCTCAAAAAGTTAAAAATGGAACTCCCATTTGACCCAATGATCCCACTGCTAGGAATATATCCCAAGAAACCAGAAACACCAATCAGAAAGGATATATGCATCCCTAATGATCTAGTTTTATACTTTGAAACATATTTGAAAAACATATAAAGAAGATAGTCAATTTTATTTATTTCTAATTTTATGGTACAAATTTGTAGTTTCGTATAGAAACAGCTGCGCCATTTGTCAGTATCACCATTTCAGAGGAACATTCAAGGAGCAGCAAGAAAGAAGACAAATAAATTTGATGAAGATGGGTTGTCTTTATCCTCCTATTCAAGCTATTCAATGAAATCTAACATTTTATGCTTAAGTGAAGGGACTCTCAATAATGAAATGATTTTACTATCTTAAGACAACTGGCACATTTGATTTATTAAAAAATTCAAAGAATAGATGTTTTATATATATTAGTAAATAATTCTCTCTTTGCTAAGAAAACACTTTCATTTTATTACTTTCTGAACTTAAAAGTGACATGCTCAAACTTTAACAAAGGATAATAGAACCAGACACCATATGGTTTAGAGTTAGAGGTTGAGCACATGGGCATCAATGTCAAAAGACCTGGGTTTGAATCATAGCTTTTTCAATTATTATCTCTGTGACCTTTGCAACTGTAAGACTCAGTTTTCTTGTTTTTAAAATGATGATGCTAACATCCACTTCCAGAGTTGTTCCAATGATTAAATGATTAAATGTCCCACAGACAAGAACACAGTAAATGGGAGTAATTATATTACTTTTATGTGGCGTAGTATTGTTTTAATTCTGATCTTTCAATATTAACTATAACACTAATTTAAATATTTTTATTAATGCCAATTTTATTGTTGGAATAGGCAAATTAAGATAGGCTGTGGATATTCATTTTTCAACATTTTCTTTTCTAATTCCATTCACTACTTTAGATGTTAAATAAAAACACATTATAAGCATTTGAGCTCCACTAGAACAGTTAGACCAAATTTAATTACAGGTTTTACATGCTGTGATTAAGAAGCTATTATGTGATTGATTTACTGCCTGATGCTTCTGTTTCATTCCTGAATCTCCTTTCTACTATGCATTTTCCCTTTTATCAGGTGTACAAAGTTAAATACCATGTATTTACCACTTAAAAAGACATGAACTTGAGAGAAATAAGTCTTTGGTGTTTTTCCACAGATGTTTAACCTTCTCTGTAAACTTGAATAAACAAACAGCCAAAATGGTGCCCCCCCCCCAAAAAAAAAGAAAGAAAGAAAGGAAAGCCAATGTAAAATCTCTTACCCTACTGGAAATACATTTTAAATCTAAATCTTTAAATTTATGCAGCTTAAATTTATAAAATTAATATAAAAATATTACAGAAGATTTGGATGATAAAGAGAAACAATACCGCTCATAATTCCACCTTAACACAACATCATTACCATTTCATGTATTTCTAATCTAATTTACAATTAATTATTTTAACATCACTGCAAACTTGTATCACGAAGTCTCCCTTTACTTTGTAATTATCTTTTAATTTTGTTGTATAATCTATCATTCAAACTAGGACATGTTTGAAAGCTAAAAGGGACCTATTATTAATCATGCCACGTTAAGAGGTGTAAACTAGGATGATTTGAGTAAACAGAGCCATATGGTTACTTTCTACATGCTATTTGTACCCATCCAGTCCATGTGCCATTATTTATTTGCAATTTCCTTATCATTGAGCTTTAACAATATTTCAAAAATTTCAAAATGTATCTTTTAATTAAAACCAAACCCAAAATGCTTCTTCGGAATTGGGAGATATAGTGAAAGGAACTTAGATTTTCAACTACTATCTTCGTGTGTTTTCATTTGTAAAAAGTTATATAGATAAGTGAAGACGAAAATGAAATAATGTAAATAAATGCCTGAGACATAACATGCTCTCAAGAAATGTTGGTTCATCCTTTTTTCAGTGAGTAGTGGTTTTCAATTTTCTTGTGGTAATTTTCACCAATGACTTGGTTAAGGCATTCAGACTATATTGTAAAGTTCATATCTAAAACTAAAACTGTGATGAAAACATTCAAAACTATATTCTAGAGTTTTCATGACTTACTTCTTTGTAGATTACTTGGGTCAAATAAAATGAAGAGAAAAACAGCAGATTAAAAGAAGCAATGAAACCCAAATCTGGTTTTTTGAAAAGAGCAATAAAATAGACAACTCTCCAGTCAGACTAATAAATGAAAATAAAAAAGAAAGAAGACACAGATTGCTGATACCAGGAATGAAAGAAAGAGCACACTAGAAGACCCAAAGATATTAAAGGGCTAATAAAATGAGATGTCAATAAATTTGGAAACTTAAATGAGATGTATAAATTCCTGAAGAGCACAAACTAACAGTGATCATTCAAGAAAAACAAATAAGTAATTGGAATAGCCCTATAACTACTATGGTAATTAAAAACTCTCCCATAAACATTCAGACCCAATGGCTGTATTGGTAATTTCTACCAATATTTAAGAAAAGAATATTTCCAATTCTATAAAAACTTTTGTAAATGGTAGAAAGGAACATATCCCAACTATTTTTATGAAGCCAGTTGTACCCTGATACCAAAATCAAAGACATTTCAAGAAAAGAAAGTTCAGACTAATATGCTTCATTAATATAGATGAGGAAATCCTTTACAAAACATTAGCAAATCAAAGTCATTAATTTATAAAAAGAGTAATAATTCATGACCAAGTAGCATGTATATCTGGAAAGGAAAGTTAAACTGATATTAAAAAAAATTGATGTAATTCAATATATCATGAAATTGAAAAAGAAAAACCATATCATTGTGTCAGTAGATGCTTAAAAAAAAAGTGTTGTAATAATTCAATATCCATTGACAATAAAAAGTCTCAGCAAACCAGATAGACACGGTGGACAGATTCTAAGGTAGCCCTATGACCTTCACTTCTTGATGGTCATGTCCTTTAACTGTGGTAGGTCTTGGTACTTGCTCAATGAATGTGGTGAATATGATATGTCACTCCCATAACTTAACAATAGATGCTCCATCTTACTAGGAGACTCACTGTATTCAGCTGCTGGCCTTGAAGAAACAAGCTGCTATGTTGTGAACTGAACCAGCTTCTAGGATCCCAAAGTGGCCTCCAGGTGACAGCCAGCAAAAGGCTGGGGCTCTCACTTTATAACAACAAGCATAGGAATTCTGCCAATAACCTGAGTGCGCTTGAAAGTACATTCTTCCCCAGATGAGCCTCCGGAAGAGAACACAGCTTGACTAGTGCCTTGATTGCAGCCTGATGAAAGTCTGAAGCAGGGAACCCAGCTAACCCAAGGCCAGCTTCCTGACTCACAGAAATTGAGAGATAATGAATATATGTTGTTTTGAACCACTAAGCTGCTGGTAACTTCTTATACATGATTAGAAAACTAACACATACTTTGGTGTCTGGAATTGAGATTCTGCTGTAATAAATATTTACCTAAACATGTGAAGTGGCTTTGGAACCAGGCAGTGGTCAGAGACTAAACAACTGCTGAAAAACATCACAGAGAAATCCTAGGTTTCCTTGAAAAGAATGTAAAGTAGAAATCTAAATTTAGAGGACCCTGCTGAAAAAAAAAAACAAAAAACTAAAAAGGAAGTGAGGGTCTGGTTATTAAAAAATTTCCAAAACCTGATAAAGGGCATGTATGAAAAAACAAGTAACCATCACACATAATGGGGACAGTCTAATGCTCCCTCCCTAAGTCTGGAAACAAGATAATGATATCTCTTTTCACCTCTTCTATTCAACACTGTACAGGAGGTCCTAGACAGAACAATAAAGCAAGAAAAACAAATGAGTAAAAAGGCATGAAGATTTAAAAGGATAAAATAAAATTGTCTTTATGCACAGGTGACATGACAGTTTACCTAGGAAATCACCCCAAATCTATGAAATATCTACTAGAACTATTTAGTGAATTTAGTGAGGTTGCAGGACATAAGGTCCATATTTAAAAATCAATTGTATTTCTATACAGCAGCAATAAACAATTAAATAATGGAAAAATCATTTGCAATTGAACAAAAAGCATATAATACTGGAAATAAAATGAACAAAACATGTACAAGATTTATATGCTGAAATCTATAAAATATCAATAAAATAATTTTTTAAAGGTCGAAATAAGTATTCAGATAAGCTATGCTTAGGGATAGATATACTCAATATTTCTGAAACAACTCTGTCCGAATTGAACCACAGATGCAGTGCAATCCTTATCAAAATTCCAGAAGGATTTTTTTATTTTTGTAAATATTGGCAAACTGATTATGAAATTTATATGAAAAACCAAAGAGCACAGACCATCCCAAATATTTTGATAAAGAGGAACAAAGTTGAAGGACTCCCATTCCCCGACTGTATGAATTCCTACAAAGCTATAGTAATTAAGTGTATAGAACGGATGTAAGAAGATGGCATATAGAGCACTTTACAAAACAGATAACTCAGAAATGGAACCAAACACATATGATCAACTGATTTATAAAAAAGGATCAGGTGATTTTATGAAGAAAGGATAATCTTCTTAACAAAGAGTACTGGAACAATTGGAGACCATATGCAAACCAACCAACCAACCTGCAAAAAAACCCAAAAAAATGACCCACACACTTTATCCATATATAAAATTCAGCTTTAAATGGATCATAGACCTCAGTGTAAAACCTAAACTATAAAAGTTCCAGAGAAAAACATAGGAGAAAATCTTTATAACTATGAATTTAGCTAAGATCACTAGATAGGAGCGTGAAGTATAAGTCATTAAAATTTATTTAAATAGGACTTCTTCAAAATTAAAAACTTCTCTTTGAAAATCAATAGAAAATGAAAAGACATGTCACAGAATAGGAGCAATGATTTACAAACAAATATATGATGAACTTTTAGCCAGAATATATAACAATTTCTAGTAAACCAATAATAAAAAACAAGTCAATATAAATGAACAAAATCCTGAACTTTTATTTAAGAACTAATACAGATTGTCTAAGATGGTGGCATAGTTAAATGCCTGTACTCACCGCCTCCCACAACCACATCAAAATTACAACTAAAATACAGAACAATCATCATCCAGAATTGATGGAAAGCTGGCTGAATAGAAGTCCTACAATTAGAGAGGGAAAGAAGAAAGCACACAGGCTGGTAGGAGGTGCAGAGGCGCAAAACAGGCTGGTCTGGCACCCACGTGGGCTGCTTTTTTAATCAGAAGGGAGATTGCCTCTATGGAGGCTGCCTAGAGGAGCAAGTGGTCCCAACCCCACACCAGACCTCCTGCCCAGGGTCCCAGAGCTGGGAAAAGAAGTCCCTATGGGCAGTAAGAACTATGGGCTGTAAAAACCAGTGTGGATTGGGGCTTAGTGACACAGAGGCTGCTGGAGACCCAGCTGCTTCTCTTAAAAGGCCGGCACCACAAGCTGAACTTACATGCTTCCGCTCCCTCTGAGCTCCAGTGCTGGGCCAGGCTCTGGGGGACCCAGACACATACGAGGAGGAACTGGACTGTCTGGAATCGGGGCAGGAACTTGGGGGCAGCTTCCTCCCAGACAGAGGTGCTCTCAAGGATCATTGTTCCTATGCTGGGACCTCTCCAGTCACAGGGCTGACTGGCAGCCATTTCCTTTTGCTCCACCCTGGTGATTCCCTGAGACGCCAGCTCATCCAATTTATAACCTCACCCAAGCTGTGTGCAGCAGCAGCTTTTACATATTAATGGCCTTTCCTTGCTCAGGGCAAAATCTCTCAAACAAGCTTCAGCTGGATTAGGGAGCCCAAAACCTATCAATAAAAGGCCCAAGACCCAGCACCAGCACCAGCCTGCCTTGCTTCACAGATGAACCTCGTCTGGGCACTTCCAAACTGACACAAAGAGGAGGAATCTGCAGATGTCTCTGTACCTCCTGCTGGGTGGCCCTAGGCAGTGGCTTTCTTTGCACCTCCCTGGACACCTAAGAGCCAGTGTACCCAGTAGTCAGTGTGGGACCATACCAGATTACAACTCTACACATCCATAAGCAACACACTCAAAGGGCAGACTCAGAGAGCACCAAAACCTCACTGAAGCAAGTCCTGCTCCACAGGGGTGTCTACTGCACAGCAGCTCTCCCACTGTAGTCGCAGCTGGTCCTCACAGCCACTTGGCCTGAAGGTCAATTCCTCCCAGTGACACCAACAGCAATCAAGTCTCAACTACAAGACTGTGCTCACAGCCCTCAAAGCGGTGCACCTAGAGCTCCCAGCTCAGGTGACTGGGGAGGCTGAGCCACTAGGCCCTATAGGACACCTACTACACAAGGCCACTTTACCAACTCAAGGAGACATAACAGCTCTACCCAATACATAGAAACAAACACAGAGAAGTAGCCAAAATGCGGAGACAGGGAGGAATGTTTCAAATGAAAGAAATGGAAGAGAGAAGACTACTGGATATAGAGTTCAAAACCATGGTTATAAGGTTACTCAAGAATCTTCTAGAAACTTCTAAAAAAAAAAAAAAAGAAAAAAGGAAAAGGACCATTTAGAAATTAATCGTATACTGACTGAAATAAAGAATAATATACAGGGATTCAGCAGTGGAGTGGAGGTTTGTGAGAATAAAATCAATGATTTGAAATATGAGGAAGCAAAAAACACCCAACCAGAAGAGCAAAAAGGAAAAAAAAAATCCAAAAATGTGAGAATGCTATAAGGAACCTCTGGGACAACTTCAAGCATATCAAAATTTGCATTGTGGGGATGCCAGAGGAGACAGAGCAAGATATTGAGGACCTGTTTGAAGAAATAATGACAGAAAAGTCTCCCTACCTGCTGAAAGAAATAGACTTACAAGTCCAGGAAGCACAGAGAGTCCCAAATAAGAGGAACCCAAAGAGGACCACACCAAGACACATCATCATTAAAATGCCTAGGGCTAAAGACAAAGAGAGAATCTTAAAAGCAGTAAGAGAAAAGCAGTTATTTACCTACAAGGGAGTGCCCATACAACTGTCAGATGACTTTTCAACAGAAACCATGCAGGCCAGAAGAGAGTGGCAAGAAATAAACGATGAATAGCAAGGGCCTACTACCAAGATTACTTCACCCAGCAAAGCTATAATTTAGAATTGAAGGTCAGATAAAGCGCTTCACAGATCAGAAAAAGCTAAAGGGATTCATCACCACCAAACCAGTATTATATGAAATATTGAAGGGTATTCTTTAAGAAGAGGAGGAAGAAGAAAAAGATAAAAAATATGAACAACAAAATGGCAACAAATACATACCTATCAACAATTGAATCTAAAAATCAAAATAAACAAATAAATCTAATGAACAGAATAAACTTGTGAATAAAATAGAATCAGAGGCATGGAAATGGAACAGACTTACAATTCTCAGAGGGAAGGCGGTGGGCGGGTGGGAAGAGATGAAACAAAGATCTTATATGCATATATGCATTACCTTTGGACACAGACGATAGGGTGGCAAAGGCCTGGGGCGGGCGGGAACCTGGTGGATGGGGGCAATGGTGGGGGGGGGGGGAGAGGGATATCTGTAATAATCTCAACAATAAAATTTAAAAAATTAAAAATAAATAAAGAGAATGCTGTACATAGGTGGATTGGGTATACTAGAATTGGTACCATATTAACAAAAAGAACTAATATAGATTGTAAATAATAAGTACATGGAGAGATGCTACTTGGACATTAAAAATGTAAATTAAATTACTGTGAGCTACTACCATGAGATATCATATCTACTAGACTGGCTAAATAGGAAAAAAAAAGATAGTATCAAATTCGGAGAAAGATGAAAACAAAGGGAACGCTAATAAATTGCCGGTGTAAAGACCTCCCTCCTAACTTCAGTCTCCTTCTTTTACATTCCATTCCATTTTTATCTACAGCCATTTCTCATGATCCATAGAGAAACCATGCTCACTACTTCCTCTCAGTTGGTAAAAATTTCCCCCCAAATTTCCTAGAATAAACTTCCTTTCATTTATCAAATGACTTTCCAGTGGGCTTCAGTTTCTCTCAGTCTCTCCAACATCATGTGGACCAAGGATTAAGGAAGTTTTCTCAAATCCTACTTTCAATTTTTGTATAATTAAAATGTCATTCTTACTCTGAAACTCATTCTTTGCATCCCAATTTCACTACTTGTTTCAACCTCTTCCAAATATTACTACAATAGTTATAGCCTTTCTAGATTTTAAGACCACTTACATTGCTAATTGACTATGACATTGAGGTTCATGGCTCCTCCGATCCATTCACCTCATGGTTGCAAGGCCTTTTTGATCCACAGTACACTCTATCACTGTGACAACTAATTTGCCAAGGTGGTCACACAGGTGGTCACCAACCACAAATACCCTATGTCTTATCACAGCATCTTTACCATGCATTTCTTCCATTCTGCTATCCTCATTGGATTGTCTTTTTGCTCTTCCTATAACCTCAGGTACACAAATACTATCTTTTTTATCATGGTTAATTCCTTTTCCAGCTTGAAGTACATGATTAGCTATTTTCATAAAATTCTTGCACTTGTTTGAACTTTCATCAGATCCTTGATGCTAATTTTCCACCATGGCCATACTACTGACTGTTTCCTTAGTTTCAGTGTTCTTCCATAGAATGTTGCCAGAGACCCACAGAAAAATAATGACACAGTTTGCTTCAAAGTAATGCCCACTTGCACCAATTAGGCCTTCATTGTTATCCAGCAGTGCTTTTAATAATCTTTTGGTGAATTATTCTGATTTGATTAGTCCTTTCCCATCATTCTATTGAATAGAGTCTTAAGTGCAGCATTTAAAATTAATTTATTATGTGAATTTCTTTTTTTGGTACATTATTCCATTGGAAACATACAAAAAATAAAATGAAATCACTCATACTCACTTAGAAATGGGATTGACACTGGCTTCAATAATTGTTAAACACTTACAGCACTTTATGCTCTCTGGAAAATCTTGTACACCTAAAATGTAAAAGAAAAAAATACATGAAAATGTTCCAGTCAAAATTCTCTAAGCTATAAGGATAATATTAAGAATAATTAATTATACAGTATAAACACTGTGGGTATTATTATTTAAGTAAAAATAATAACTTAATGTTATATATATTTTCATCATATATACATATTTTATGATAGCAATAATTGGAAATTGGATAAAAATTTGAGGACAATTGTGTGTTTGGTATAAGATAGATTTTGACTCTTTACATATCGAAAGAAATAAAAATAGTTTGGATTTATTTAGTTATTATAGTGCCACTACAGGAAAAAGGGGAAATCAGCAGATACAAGAAAACAGAAGATAAAAATATTTGCTCCCTTCATTTTATAAGATTGGGAAGACTGAACACATGCATCTGAAAAATACCTAAGGACAAATCACAAAACCAATGGATATTCCCAAACTAATACTGTGCTCTAACGAATCTTATGCAATTCTATCTGTTGGCACCGATGCAGCTCTGCATCCGCCTGGAGGGTGAAGAGGTGAGCAGCCCCTCTCAGGTCCTCTCTGGAGGCTCTGAGATAGCAGCCTCCATACCTGCCCTTGGAGAACTGCTCATCTGCCGTCACAGCTGTGCTGTTGGCGATGTGACAGAAAAACACAAGTTTTTCTTCCTGAAAATTAGTAAGCCACAAAACCGAATCCGAAACACGAGTGTCAGGAATAAAAGATGTGGAGGGCATTTCAGTCAACTGATACAAATGAATCAAATATAGCAACCCCTGCAAACGTTTAGAAGAGAAAACAGCTACTAGCATATGGAGCAATTCCTATATGCCTGCCGTACTACCTGCTCTCAATTTCTGAAACTGTTATTAAGGATATAAAAATGTCCACAAAATACCAGTCCTCCTGAATACTTCATATCTGACAGAGGGAGGAGAAACATTTTGTGACAGGATTTAGTTGAACTTTTGTAGATAGATACTTAAGAAAGAAAACCCTCCGCCTGCCTAGAGTCAGCGACCTAGACCACGTGACCACAGGACCTGGACGCCCAGGAAGCAGCAGGTGGTTTATTCAGTGTCAAGTAGGGTTGAGGGCATTTCTCATGCTATTCTTCCCTACGTGAAAGTTCATCAGAAAGCATGCTGTCCTAACATCATTGCTAAAGTATTTTGCCTTCTTAAGGAGAACCCAAGTTTAAGAGCTCCATTATGTATGAACTGAATGAGAAAGAACAATTCTCCTTTTTGGAAAGATGTAACACCCAGAGCTGCCCTCATTAACTAGACATTAACAAAATGTCAAAGAAGTCAATAAGCTAACCCTTCCTTAGTATTTATATTTACTTTGGATGTCTGCAACCAACAGGGGGTAAGGCTTCTATCTTCCTCCCTTTAGCTCTTTCTGTTCAGTCACCAATCTGGGCTCATTACACACTGTGGGCCCGATGCTTCTGTCCACACTGCCATAGAATGATATTTTTTGAAAGTATGTGTAAACCAAAATATGAAAGCAGAGCAAAATAGAACACGATATTAAGGAAAAGACTCTGTCTCCTTATCGTCTACCGAAAATGGAATTCCCTGCTGTGTTGAAAATGCTGCTACATTATTTTTTATAAAACCTGTATTATGTTCACAGTTTAAACCTTAAATTGTTCAGAGCAGAGTCTCTTGGATGACGATGGAATCCTAACTTTATTACCCAAACAGGTTGGGTAACCTTAGGCAAGTCATTTAAATGTATAATGTTCTAATTTCCTATTCTAAAAAATGGTGATTAAATGAATGGTTTCATCAGAGAGTTGCAGTGAGGATTAAAAAAGATAAATCAGATAAATTAATTAGCAGGAAGTGCTGCATAAATGTTATCTATAGTTATTAGAAATAAATAGAAGCAGAGGGTAGCAGTCAAAAAGGAACCAACAATCAGGTGAAAACGAGCTGGCTTGAGGTATAAACTTGTAAAATTTATTGAGTTAGGAAAACACAGCAAAGTGGTAGGAATTAGTATGATGGAAGAATATCCCAATATTTGATCAATATAGTAGCTGACATAAATGCTCTTGCAGATGGGGGATAAGTTATAAAAAGATATGTATGAATATGCATATTTATAGATATATTTATATCTTATAATATAAAAATATAAGGTATCCCAATAATGTATACACACACGTTGAATAATTATAAATGCGGTGTTTTTTAAAACACATTTCATTGTCAAAATTGAGCTATCAGCTGTTAAAGTGCGTATACATTTTTTTGGGACATGCTGTATAACTAGTTTGTACTGAGCAATATTTTTATATTTTTGCTGAGGTTCTTATAGCTATCTTAATTTGCTTATGAGAGCTGGGATTTTTGAATTTAGGAAAAGTTCTTAGAACATAAACCCATCTTGTAGTTCAATCTAAACATGGAGAGGTAAGATAGCATAGTAGTTAAAAGCACAGGTTGGCAAGGTGACTGAATCCTGTATTATCACTTAACTAGCCATGTAATTTTAGACATTATAATATTTGAGTGTTGTGAGTATTAGCTGGTATTAATGTAAAGCACTTAGTAGCATGTCTGGCACTTAACACGTACCTAATAAATACTATATTAAATTCACGTATTAATAAAATGAAAGGTAACAAACTTGTGTATGCCATTGTATAAAATAATTTCATTCTTCTATTAATCTTGTGAGGAAGATATATTAAGCAACATTATTTTCATTTCATGGATGAAAAACCACACATTCACAAGAATTAAGTGACTTACTTAAATACTTAATGAGTGTTTATAGATGGAAATGGATATAGGTGGGATTTAATTCAATTTTTCAACATCATATCTCCTGTTCCTCTTTACCCCATTATGTTACTTCCTATTAAAATGATGTTAGACTTATTGTAGAACTCACATTTTCATTACCAATCTTTGAGATTGGTCTGCCTGATTCTCTGAAACACAGTATCTTTGAATAATTAAAAAGGTTATATATATATATATATATATATATATATATATATATATATATAAATTACACAGTATCTTTGAATAATTAAAAAGGTTATATATATATATATATATATATATATATATATATATATATATAAATTATATGTTAAATATACATACATACACATTTTCTGAGATGGATTATGTACTGATTTTCAAATTTATTTATTCAGAAATAGGGAGATAAATATCTTTTACTTTAACAATTTATCTTATTCCAATTATTTTTACTTGTGATTACTGGAGAAAATCAGATCAAATATTTGTAGACCATACCTAGTACAACGCAAGTTCTAATCCCTATTTTTCAGTTGACACATCACATAGGCTTTCTAACGCAGCCCTTATTTAAGGGCATCACAATTGCATTCTTTTGGGAATCCCTGGAGATTCAAGCTCATTATGTTTAGACTAGATTCAAACCTAGGCTGAACAACCAATGAGGAATGTATCCTAAACTAGTTACACAAGAAGCACTGTGTTTTATAAGCAAAATGGCATATTTATTTTTAAAAATGGACAACTGCCCTATTCACAAATAGCAGATGACATCGATAAATGTTTACCATCCAAATTAGGACATTGCAGTAATATTTTCCCAATATGTTTACTTCAGTAACTATATCACAAAATCTCTTTTGAATATGTCCACAGAAATACTGTCAAATGAGAAATGACATTTCTGAATTTGGAACTTAAAATACCTTAGAAACAAAGATCCTAGTGCAATGGAATTATTGATAATTGCATTAACCAAATATGAATATCTTGAAGAAGAAAAGACATAATAGACTTCTTTATCTGTTTTCTTTGCCCTTTCCCTTTTAAAAAATTAGGTTGAAAAAAATTCCTATTCAACTTTCAATTATTCAAAAACGACTTCACTTTGTGCGGTTTTCATTCTCATTCACTTTCCTGCTGCCTCCATTTGACCACTTCACTGCTGTGCAGAAGGGAGAGGGAAGAATTCTGAAATCAATCCAATCTGCATCTTTCCTGCCTAGCATGGAAAAGTTGAAAGTCATGGCTAAATTTAGGTTTTAGTATACAGTATTCAGTTCATTGTTTTCACCTTGACTACCCTGTTTATTACTAATACAGACAAATAGGTCTCACAAAAGGATTTTAAGACAGTAATAAATATAGTGTTCAGCCCTAGCCGGTTTGGCTTAATGGATAGAGCGTCAGCCTTCGAACTGAAAGGTCCCAGGTTCTATTCTGGTCAAGGGCACATGCCTGGGTTGTGGGCTCGATCCCCAGTGGGGGACTTGCAGGAGGCAGCCAATCAATGATTCTCTCTCATCATGGATGCTTCTATCTCTCTCTTCGTCTTCCTTTCTCTCGGAAATCAATAAAAATATATTTAAAAAATAAATAAATATAGTGTTCAGCTTTATTTAATTATAAAAAAAAGATTGTTGAGGAAAGATTGGCTTCAGAAATGAACAGGCATAGTTCATCTGCACTAATAAGAAAAAATCCGAGAATATGGGTGCAGATGCTGGTCTATGGGTAGATATGATGGTAACAGTCTACGGAAGTTATCTTCTGAGAGCGTTAATATTCTCAGTGGAGTAGGATGAATAGCCGTAAAGATGGCAATGAAGTGTGGAAGGCTTGAAGACAGAAAACATTGTGACGTAGTCACCAGAAGAGGAACATCGATGGATAAAAGAAGTTGGGAAGCATGAAGGCTGTACTTAGATGTGCAATCATGAACTTAAAGTAATACCACCAGCGTGATTGAGGATTTTTCCCCAGTTCCTTTCAGCAATAGGTAGAGTTGGGTGCAGCCAGAATTATAATTTTACTGAGCATACACAGTGCCATGAGATAAAAGCAAGGGTGTCAAAGGGAGTCATCTAATGATTAAGCATGGCATTTAAGCCATGCAAAAAGGTCAAAGAAAACATCAAAAGGGAAGAAATCCTGAGAAGGTGGTGGCATCTAGATTGGTGGTTCTGCTGGGGTCAAAGGGTGGCTGGAATAGTAGAAGAAGAGGTATTCTAGAAAGACAGGATGGAGTCAGAAAGTAAATTTTTTCAGTTGACATTCAATATCTTGATATTCCTGACATGATCTTGATCAGACTCAAGAAAACAATGGTAACTCAGCAAGTGCTTGTTAAATTGCATCTAATTATATTTTTGCATCCATACCTTGAAGCACTGAACTAAAAAACTTTACAAGCATAGAAACATTTGACTTTAGTACAAAGGTTTTAGATTCAAATGAACTTTTCTAAGATGAAAAAGGTAACTCTTTCCATACAAACATAATACAGAAGACTTCCTACAAATACCACATTTTGAATGACTTTGTGTTCTCTTAAATACATTAACATTTATGTTGATTACCTATAAATGTTTATATAAATCAGTACATTTGATAATTGTTATGGATAATGCATTTTGAAATGCTCGTTTATGAATTTCACAGATATATCAACCCAAATGGTTTACTCTGTGATATGAATGCCATATGCTGAAAAAAAATCTTAATATTTTGTATAAAAAGAAGGGAAAATATATTTACGAGACATTAATGTGATATTTTAATTATGATACCAACTTTCATAATTCTTTTCAATTTTAAGAAGGCAGGCAGTTTTGTATATCTAATAAATGGAAGTATATTTAGGAGCAGAAAGAATGAAATTTATTGAGAAAATGTTATAATCACTTTATTCCACTTTCACAATAATTTATAATGTGGTTTATTATTCTCTTTAACTTATGAAGAAACTGAGCCTCCAGGACTAGCCAGGACTTGAAAACAGGCCAACCTTATTCCACACATTATTATATTAGCTGCCTCTACTAAATCTAGGATTTGAACTACTTTTGGGTATACATTTTAGCTATTCAAGATTGACAATGCAACACTTGTAACAAAGCACTACATATTGCATTTGTTTCCAACATACTCTGCAGGTATCAAATACAACTGAAACTCTGAGTGTGATGCACACTGAAGGTTGACCATGTAGCATTCCTACAGGGCATTGTAAACTGCTTTTGTTCTATAATTATTTGGTCAAATTTCAGATAGTATGAATTTTCTGGATCTTTGAGGGTAATGTTCAGGTAATAAAGTTATTTCTTAATTTAACATGTTGCCAACAAGTGTCATAAGCCAAGTTCAGGATCTTTGTAAACTTTATATATAGTTCAACAGATAGCAATTAGAAGGAACAAGGAGAAAGGAGGGGCTACTCGTCAATATGAAGAGCGTATAACTGATGGTCTGATAATAAAGGTGGTGAGGGGAAAACTATGAAGTTAATAGCAGAATTCTTAAATTATACCAATCTATTTTGTGTAGAGGCAAGCTACACATACTAAAAGAAAGTTCAAAAACACAACCTATGATGAACTCAAGTCAAGCTGGAAAAGTTCAATTGCATTAATTACACTTATTTAACAAAAATAATGTGATGTGAACGTCTTTTAATAATGACCATTAAGAATGATTCACATAAAATAAAATTTTTGATGTTTAAAAGGATAAGCTGTAATCTTATTTTGTGTATTAGCCCACATTCACCAAGGAATTTTTGGCATATGAGACAATGCTCTACTGAATAGTAAGTTCTGATTAGAGAGGAAATTAATAGGGGCAATATGTTATATAGGAGGAAGAAAAAGCATCCAGCAATTAGGTTAGCAAATTTGGAGAAACCGTACAGGTCTGTCATATCTTTAAAAGGGTAAGGAAGAGAGAGGGAGACAGGGAGGGAGGCAGGAAGGAAGGGAGGAAGGGTGGGAGGGAGGGAAAAAGATAAGGGATAGAGATGAAGAAGGAGGAAGAGGAAGAGGAGGAGGAAGAAGAGGAAGAGAAAGAGCTAAAGGTTTCCTGCAAAGATTCTGCCTCCTGTAGTGGCCTTATAAAGAGAAAAATCAAAGGCAGATAAAGTAGTCAATAATCTGAGACAGTTATGCAACTGATTCTGCCTTAAAGATACATCTAGAGTAAAATTTGAGAGGTCTTTATGGACTTGACCAAGTTCATTCCCAGAAGAAATGAATCTGATTTAGTTAAAATGACACCAGATTCCCTTCCCCCCACACTCTCTCTGCTTCAACAGCAATCATTTATTTTAAATAAGTCACTATTGTGTAAAATAAACTGTTTAATAATCTTACTTCATATTTGACTAATAATTTTTATCCTTCATTATCAATTAACCACTTTATTGAGCACGTACTAAGCCTATACTTTGAAAATGGCTATTGTGGATCTAGAAACAGTGTAACTAATGTGCAGCAGTTCTCATCTGGCTTTCAAGGACTTTACACTGAAACTGGGAGGGAGCATGGCCTTGTGGAGAGAGGGCTCACCATGCTTCAATACCAGTTCAATTTTGTTCTCTTACAGTTTTCTAGGATTCACAGCGACACAGAAGACAGCTTAATCACTCAGCTCAGAAGAGGCTCCGCTGCGACTCTAGGGAAATGTACCAGTCTAGGTGACAGCCCAACACAGACTTCAGAAAGATGAGGGGGTGAGAGCAACTTCTTTCTTCCTTATATTTAGATATATTGCCTGGTTGTAAACTCTATCCTCCCATAGAGTAAGTGTTAATAACATACTTAAGCATTATTTGTTGATTGTGTTTGCTGATAAAGACATTGGGAAGAGTTAAAAGTCCTGGCACAAGGCTGAGAAGGTGGCAGCAGATCAGACTGGGTTTGTGTTGCCATCCGATTCAGTAACAGAGATGGAGGGAGTCCAGGCTTACTGTGACACTATGATCTTGGACATATGTAGAAAATAAGTCTTATAGCGAGGGAAGTGTTAGTGATTTTCAGATAAGTAACACATTAAGAGTGCTGAAAGTCAGACATTTAATAGGGCAAAATAATAAGCTTTGCTCTAAACAAATGGCCTAATGATTTGCCAAACACCGAAGAGCATATTTATTGCTAATTGAGAACAGATGCATGGTAACGTGTTCTCCCCAATCCACCTAAGGCATCCCCTACCCAAAAATATATATATATCCAGCAGAGTGTCTATTCTTAATATGCTCAACATTTACAATATTTTTATCATTTAACTGGTTGCTCATATGTTTTCTCAAATGTGTTTGAGAGAAACTCCCTTTCTTTACTGGAAATTGAGGATATTATTTGTCTTTAGTGTTTTGCATGCATTTGGGGGAAGGGGAGGAATAATTGGCAAGCTGGTAAAACACATAATAATGCCTTCAACTCTGATTGCCTTTCATTACAACTAACAATAGTAATTTTGCCCACTATGATGCTTTTAAAATCTATTCTTGTATAGAAATAAGTTTTAGAGGATAAGAGAAAAATCACTTAATTGCTGCAGGATTAGGAAGGGCTTTCACATTAATTCATTTTCATTAAAGTCGTTTAATTATAGTGTCATAGTCGCTCTGAACTATGACAAATCAACATTCATACTTAAAACTGAATCACCAGCTAATTAAACCTTGTCATTCATTATTTTGCTTTATCATATAAAACAATTTACTCCGTTATGGCCATGAATCAGCTCTTTAAACAGGCAGAGACTATTTACTCAGAGATCACTCTATATAAAATGCATTCATCACAGATGGACATGGGCTTCTATTTAACTATTGAATTAAGATATGCATAATAAAGGATAAAAGATGCATTGGTATGGAAAACATGCATTCACCCATGGATTGTTGCATGTAATTTGAGGATTAGAAAGACTTAAGAGAGAAAGGGTAATTTGCAGATATTTATCTCTCTCTCTCTCTCTCTCTCTCTCTCTCTCTATATATATATATATATATATATATATAGAGAGAGAGAGAGAGAGAGAGAGAGAGATAGAGAGAACAGAATCTTTTACTGAACACAAGAGGTTGAAATCTCATTTTCCAGTTCATTTTTTTTTCCAGTTCATTAGGTGTGTTTAGTGTTCCAAGTAGGCACATGTTCCAAGCACTGAGTGTTTTCAATGTTTCAAGTATGCAAAAATTAAGAAATAGCATTTGTCCTTAAAAATGCATACTGTAATGGAGAATAAATTATATAATTACTGGATTCCTAGCCTATACCCAATAATAAGAGAATATGTATTTATATTGTAAGAAGCAATGTACATAGGGTGTCCAAAAAATGTATACACAGTTTAACAGCTGATAACTGTTAAATGAAAATGAAAATAAACACTGCCTTTATAATTATTCCAAGTGTGTGTATACATTTTTTGGGACACCCTGTATTTTAAAAATTGACCATATACTTGGCCACAATGTGAAAGTCAATAAATAGTGAGAAATTAGTATCATCCTGATCATACAGTCTACAACGTATCTCAATAAAAATGTGAAAACTAAAAAAGCTTTAAATATAAGTGAACTAACAAGCAAAATAGAGGCTGACTCATAGACTGATAGCTGTCAGGTTGGGGAGAGTTTGGGGCTGGAGGCAGCAGGGGGGAGAGGTAGAGGATTGAGCAAAAAAGAAAATAAAAACTCATGAATGCAGACAACAGTGTGGTGATTGCCCAGGGGAGGGGTATTACAGGAGGTAAAGGGGGAATAAATGGTGATGGGAGGAGAATCCACTTGGAGTAGTGAACAGACAATACAGTATACAGATAATGTGTGGTGGAATTGTGCACTTGAAGTCTGTATAATTTTGTTCACCAGAAAAATAAGTACATCCAATGGAAAAAAGTATATATTGGAAGAATAAAAACAACTGAATAAACCCTAAGAAAGAAGAGGAGTCATAATAAAAATAGCTGTAGTAGGAAGTAAAAAAAGTAGAAATTAATAACTGGAAAATAAACCAACAATCAACCAATAGAGAGACTAATAAGCCAAAAGAGTATTTAAACAATTAGCAGAGTAGAAAATCCTCTGGCAGGGTGACTCTAATAAAATGTATGAAAGACTTTCTTGAGAAAAATTGAAAACTTTATTGCAAGACATAAAATAAAACCTAAATAAGGGTAAATGTTTGTGGATTACAATACTTACTATCACAAAAAATATAAATCCTTCCCAAATTAATCTTTAAATTTAAGCCAATTAAAAAAATTCCAACAGATTATCTGTGAACCTCAACAAGTTGAGCCTAAAATATACATGGAAGAATTGAATACTAAGAACAGCAAGATATATTTGAAAAAGAAAAGAAAGGAGAACTTGTATTATCAGAGATTAAAACTCAATATTATGTTTTAGTAATTAGAACAATATGCTATTGGCACAGGAACAGGCAAATAAGCCAATGATGCAGGATGGGGAGTTTAGAAAAATGTCTTTTGTATGTAAAACAGGTAGAATTATAAATTAGTAGAAAACAAAAGACTATTTAATAAGTGTTGCTGAAACAATTAATCATCTATTCATATGGAATTTTTATCTTATATAGCACAAAAAATAAGCTTTAAGTGAATCAAAGGCCTAAATGTAAAAAGAAATTAACAGTTTGTGAAGAAAATATAGACAATACCTTTATAATATTTGGGTAGGAAAATTTTTATTAAATAAGCTATGAAAATACAGAATATAAAGAGAAGAGTGATAAATTTTAATACATTAAAATTTCAACTTCTCTATAGCAAATGGCATCTCAAGCAAAGTGAAAAGACAGGCCACAGGTTGGAAGATGATATTTGTAACTCATTTAACCAAGGGACTGATGTCCACATACATAATAAACAATCCAAAATAAAAATGTACCAAAAAGGACAATTTGTAGAGAAAGATACCTTACATTTGCCAATAAGAAGAAAAAAAATCCAACTCCTCTAGTGATTAGGGAAATATAAATTAAAATATTGAGCTACTCTTCCATCTGATTGGGCAACATTTAAAATATCTAATAACCGCAAGTGTTGGCAAAGATATAAAGCCGTTGGAATTTTGTACTTTGCTTGTACAATTAGATCCACATTGGTCATCAAGGACAGATTTCAGAAACATAATGTGGAATAAAAAACTTGCAAAACTATATGTACAATGTATTAGTACTTCACTGAAATTTTAAATATACTAACTCTGAGAGGGAGGAAGTGGTAATGAGAATTTACAAGTTTCTGTAAGATTTTTTTAATATATTTTATTGATTTTTTTACAGAGAGGAAGGGAGAGGGATAGAGTTAGAAACATTGATGAGAGAGAAGCATCGATCAGCTGCCTCCTGCACTCCCCCTACTGGGGATGTGCCTGCAACCAAGGTACATGCCCTTGACCGGAATCAAACCTGGGACCCTTCAGTCCACAGGCCGACGCTCTATCCACTGAGCCAAACTGGTTAGGGCAAGTTTCTGTAAGATTTTATTTATTTATTTTTTAAAAAACTAGAGTGTGATATCCAAAATAAATGTTAATGTTTTAATCTCACGATAGGCACATTGTGGTCTCATTATTTTCTTCATGCTTAAAATGCTTAACAGCTTAAATATGAAGACTATATAACTATTTTAATATAACTGTCAAATGTTTTTAATACTGAATTGAGTTTTAAATGACGAATAAGATTGAGCCAGGTAAAAGACTGTGAAAGATAATTTAGGCAGAGAAAATAATAGAGAGTCATGGAGATGGTGACTGCATTAAATATTTAAGTACCTTGACCATAGGTTAAAAAATGCAAATCACCTTTGGTGAGATGGGAGGATAGAATTGTGGGGACTTGCTGTGTTAGGGAGCCTACACTCTACCCTAGGTCAGTTGAAGAGTCTTAAGTAAATATAACCTGGTAATATTTGCAATGTGTAAAGATTGCTAAAGCTACTTTGTAGAGAAATGTGGTGGCAATAATGGGGATGGGGAGACCAATTAGGAGGCTATTTAAGTAGTCTAGGAAAATGGAAGAGACTAAATTAAAATTGTATGGGATCAGAGAGAAGAAAACAGACTTGACTATACATGTATTTTGAAGGTATATTTGGCAGGATTTGGTGACTGAATGCATATGGTAGACAGAATGCATATGGTACCTGTGTGGATAATAGTAACAGTAGCAGAGAGCTGGATAATGGAGAAAAAGCAGACTGGGTGGATGATGAGTTTGGTTTTAAATATATTATGTCTGGGGTGTTTGTGGAACATATTGTAGCTATGTTCAGATGCGGGTGGCTATATCAGTCTAAAGCTCAAGGGAGAGGTCAAAGCTTGACATGAAGAAGTCACTATCCCAAGGACCAAGGGTATAAAAAATATTGCTACATGACAGATTAAAGCTGATTTTCGTGGTTACTCATTACTTACTGCAGTGTCATTTCTATATTTTCCAGCACTCAGTCACAACACTTAACATGTCCTCAGTATAAGAGGTGAAGTCTGTAGCCTACATAGGGTCTTTAAGATAAAGAGTTGTATGGAAAACACACTTAATTCTTGTATTATTATTTATTAAATATTTCATTATTTTCCATATAAAGAACTGTCAACCTACTTTTGCCCCACCCTGTGTAAATGCACATCGAATATTTTAAAAGAATGCTTCTGTATAATGTTATTAACCTGCCAAACATTTATTGAGCACTACTATGTATGCTGGGTAAGGTGTTAGTGGTTTCAAATAGAGAGATGAATAAAATAGTCCCTGATTTCCAGGGTTTCACAATCTAGTCAAATATATAGGGATATATAGATACTAAATTACAAAGTGAGATAAGTTCAAAGCAAAAACACAGACAAGGCAGACAATAGGAAGTAGCAATCAATTCTGTTTGTGTACAGGCAAATTTCCCAGAATAAATGGCATCTGAAACACCTTTTGAAAGGTGAAGATGACCCTGTCTGCTTAATGAGGGGCAGCAGTGGGGAGGCAGGAATATTTTGAAAAAAGAAAAAAACAGAGTTCCTTGTGTCACAAATAAATAGCTGATGCATTTGGGAATTGCCTGTGGATGAAATGGAAGGGAGAAAGGATAGCTGGAGATGTGGTGGGAGAGGTAGATGAAAGCTAGTTATGTAAGTTATGTAGATATCTTTCTGCACTCAATAGTTCACTTATTCAAGGTTTTATTATAAAATAGTATCTTTCAATGATAAAAGGAAAAATTGTGAATCAAGGTGGCAAATGGAAGAATTGAAAATGAAAAGTAAAGATTGGAGGCCACAAGGACAACCAAGGTCAGCTTTAAAGTCAGCCTCCAGATGAGTTAGTTCATTGTATGGAGTCACTCATTGACTTCAAGCACATTTCAGGCAAATTCGTACCAGATTAAGTAGTACTTAAATGAGTGTGTCTAAAAATTAACATTCGATTTCTGTCTCTAATACCAATACTGATAGTGGTATTCTCTCATGATATTCTCTCATGTCTTGACTCTTTTCCACCAGGGCTATTCCAGCCTTGCTAACTGTGATGCTGACACTGCACTTATGTTCTTCTATCTGTTCCTTTTGCACTTGACAGATCCCCAAAGGATGTATTATGCTCCTTAAGTAACTGTCAAGGTCTCTGCCATAGAAGTCAGTGACAGCTTTTTAAGGTATGATTTCTGAAATGGGTCATGTGTTAAAATCTTTCACCGTATGTGTAACTTCCAGCAATGGCTCACTTAACCTTTTGTCCTGTACTAACTCCGCAGAGCGGCTCGCCATGTCTTGCATGTCGTTTTTCATAAATATTTCCAGAATATAGAGAATATAAACATAGCTAAAAGTCCCTAAATAATACTCATAAGGACTTTTAAGGATGCTCACAGACTTAAGTTCCCCAAATCTCATATTTATCAGGAGTTGTGTGTTTATACTTGGTGATGAATTTTTTTCTGATCCTCTTTAAGATAGATTTCCAGCCAAACCTTCCTGAAGATCAAGGGATATGGTATATTTCTCCATCCTATATTTCTCAGCAATTAAAATTTGAAAATAGCATTTAATGTGTGAATGTATGTAAATAAATAAGCAGTATTAGTTGTTAATAAAGTGCAGAAATACCAATCCATCTAAATATGTGGCCTGTAAATCTAGTCTTCAAACAATAAAGGTAGAACTTAATGTCATCTTTTAGTGGGCCTAAGTCTAGTTGCTATTCTCTAAGTCTGCATATAGTCCTTTAAAAATTGTTTTCCTGAAAACACTCTAAGTGGTAAGTTAAGTTGGATAGAAGAAAGTGCGTGTCCACTGTTTGCATTCTGACTGTTTTCTTCGAATGAAATGCTCTCCTTTATCCAGACGCTACCATGCTTCATGGAAATCCTCAGGCTACATCATTTACTTGAGTTCTTCTCTAATAATAAAGCAGACTTAATTAATCTTTCTATTCTCTAAGAATTTGCAATTGTAATTTGTGCTATGTAATTAAACATTTCATTGTATTGTGTTTTTTATGATATTCACTGATTACTTACAGGGGTTATTCCTCTTTCCCCGGTGACACTAAACTTCTCTATGACTCTTATAGACTTACACTCTAGACATCTCACTAGCTATTCATACCGGTACATTTCAACAAGTGTCCCATGTTCATCCAGAATAACCTTTCATTCATGAACTCAGTTAATCATTATGTGTTGAGATCCTACAATGTACCACACTGTTTTAAGCAATACAGATACACCACTAACAAACACAAAAAAATTGAGACATCATTGTAGAGAGCACCTGGGAAGGCACATGGGCATTTCTTTAATTATTGTCAGCTGAAGCCAGTGGTGTTGGCAGAGCCACGTCCTGGAAACACGTTTTGCCAAAAGGCAGGAGTGTTGTCAGCCTGACCTTCAGCCCAGGTGCCAGGGGGCGGGTTTTGTTATTTAAATCCAGCCAAGCACCAGGAATGAATAGGACTCTGGCCCACCCAAGAATGCAAATAATCTCCTTTGTCTTGACTTTTAGTAAAACTTCCTGTTTTTTTGCTGTATAAAATAAATATGCTGTATTGGCTCAGAGACACTGTCTCTGTCCAGGTTGGTCAGAGGACAGTGGACCCACCCAGCCCCAGCTTTTTCCTTCCATCTCTGTGTCTGTCTCTTTCTTTCATTTTTCTCAATCCCCAGCCGCCCCTACTCAAGAACCGGACCGCTCTCTAGCCCCGTTGGACGCGGAGAAGAGAGACATATTTACACATCATTAAATTTTACTTCTAGTAAGAGGAATCCAGACAATACATAAATGATGTAAATATATAGTATGTCAGTTTCTCTCATAAATATTATTAAGAAAATAGAGGTAGAAAGAAATAGGGTTTGCTTCTAGGGAGTAACAATGGAAAGATCTTAATATTAAACAGGACAGTCCAGGAATTCTTAGAAATGCCATAGTTAATGTGATCAAGAAATTTTCCTAATGTCCTTAACAGATTAAATTAAGGTCCCTATTTACCTAGAATCAAGCCAATCTTATCCAACTTTTTTTTTTTAGGGTGCTTAAATTATTATTTTCTTTTTTTAAAACAGCTCCATTAAGGTATAATTGATACACAAAAAACTGCACATATTTAATATGTGCAATTTGGTGAGTTTTGGATATATGCAAACTCCAGTGATCCCATCACTACAATCAAGTTAATAGACACATCCAACATCTTCCAGAGTTTCTTATGTCCCCTTGTTGGTTTTATGTTTCTTCTTCTTTGTTTTTTACTTCATGAGTGAGTGAGTGTGTGTGTGTGTGTGTGTGTGTGTGAACACTTAACAGAAGTTACATTTTTAACAAATTTTGAAGTTCACAAGATCATATTGTCAATTATAAGCATTATGGTTTTTTAAATATATTTTATTGATTTTTCACAGAGAGGAAGAGAGAGGGATAGAGAGTTAGAAACATCGATGAAAGACAAACATCAATCTGCTGCCTCCTGCACACCCCTTACTGGGGATGTGCCCGCAACCAAGGTACATGCCCTTGACCGGAATCAAACCTGGGACCTTTCAGTCCGCAGGCCGACGCTCTATCCACTGAGCCAAACCGATTAGGGCAATAAGCACTATGTTTAACATCAAGCATATCTCCAGTTCATTATGATGTCTGAAAGAAAGGATTTATTTTTTTATTTTTATAGAAAATACCCCTGGTCCTTCACCACATACTGAGAATGAGGTAAACAGTATAAAGGCAGTAAAGTATTCTAAAATAGATTAAATAATATATCTAAATGCAAAGGGAAATCAGGCACACCAGTAAGAGAAGGGGAGAGAGGTTTTCTGTCATTAACTGATAAAGATTTAACTTTTCAATAGTTAACTTAGAGTTGCAACAAAATAAAAGAAAAAGTATCATACCATTTTCTAAGAGAAAACATTAAAACATAATTTTAGTAAAAATTATTTAGAGATGAGATGAAATCTTACCATTTTTACTGATGTCGAGTTCTTTAAGGTTAACTAAACTAGCAATGGTGGTTGGCAGACTTGAAAGGTCATTGTCAGGAATACTTAGTTTTCGTAGAGCTTGACAGTTGAACAATTGCTGTAAAAAATAATGATTAATTAGAACTCAATTTGGTTAAATCCATTCATATGTAAACTCAGTAACAAAATTCATCTTTATAAATGTGGTAGTGAAAGGGCCAGCTACACACTCTCACCTTCTTCCACCCCGAAACTCTCTATTGTTTTCAGAATGTTTTCCATCTCCATGTTAGTACCTCACTCTTCTCTGCTGCTCAGATTCAAAACCCAAAGTATTCTACTTTTCCTCCTTCTGTTTACCATTCATGTCCAATTTGCCACTGACCCTATAGATTTTCTTCTTTGAAATAATTTCTGGAGTTGTCCCTTCTTTTCTATTCCCACAGCTATAAGATTACCTCAATTCTCTTTTCCTGTCACAATGTTAGATTTCAGAAAGTAGCACTTCAATGTAATCATTTTGAAGAATTGTTTATATAACATGCAAAAATTGATATATATATATTTGAGTATCTGAGCTCACATTTCTTTTGTTTCCCCCTACACTGCTCATAAATATCTAATAAATGAAACATATAACCTCTGATACTTGGTGAAAAAAATCACTAGTGATTGGTTAATTTCTGCCATCAGTCTAAAGTACTAGGTGGGGAAATATGTAAAGTGAAAGCAACGGTTCTCAAATCCAGCATGCTTATAATCACTGGTGGGTGGAGGTGCTTGTTTAAAATGTGATTGTTGCGCTCTACCCAAAGACATACTGATATAGTGGGTCTGGGATGGAAGTCAACATCTGTATTTAAAAATATATTTATTTATTTCAGAAAGGAAGGGAGAGGGAGAGAGAGATAGAAACATCAATGATGAGAGAGAATCATTGATCGGCTGCCTCCTACACGCCCCACACAGGGTTTGAGCCCACAACCCGGGCATGTGGCATGTGCCCTGACCGGAAACAGAACTTCGACCTCCTGGTTCACAGGTCGACACTCAACCACTGATCCACACCCGCTGGGCATCAACATCTTGTATTTTAAACAAGAACTCTAGTGATCTGGTTATTCTGATGTGTGTGTTTACAGTACCATATTTTGGGAAACAAGATTTTTTAGCTATGTCCATCTTATCTTGATTACTCAAGATATGAACAGCTGGGACAGAATTTTTATTCTTTTCTGGAAGAATTATCTTAATGAGATCCTTTCTGTTTGACATTTCTAATTATGTTTTGCTAAATTTCCACAGATGAAGTCTTTGGTATCCATGACGATGCAATTGGCCCAGAGTACATTTAACTACCACTTGTTCTTACATGTAATTCATTATTTATAGGCAGAAATGATGTAAGCCATAGTTATTATTTCTTAACTCATTAGTTCTTTTAAAAAATAGATTGTATTGGTTGATACTTAAGATGAAATATATATTTTCTTGCTTTTGGTTAGTCACTTGTAGCTCCTTACATAGATTATTTGCAATACTTCATGTAGTGCTAGAATTTCAATATGCTGTACAGAAATGTTGCTACTATTTCTTAATAACAGTTAAAAATGTAAGTTTGATAGTTCCTATTAACAGCCAATTTTCATTTAAAAATAGAAAATAAATGTCTACACTCATGGTAAAAGTTAACTAAATTTTTGTCCAGTTTATATCATCCTGCAAGGATTATTACATCAATATGCAATGTAATATTATAAATTCATAGATTTAAGGTTATAAATTCATAGATTTTTAAAAATCAACTGCCTCATGACCGTTGTTGGTCAAGTGTACTAACTATTCTTTAGTTAATAGATTATTATAACCATTTTATGCCAAATTTAGACAACTAAATTTCAAAACAGAAAGGCTTTTTTTTCCTGTTTTTGAAATTTAAGTCCCATCATTTCAACTAAATTCTCAATTTTTCCCTTAAATTAAAAAATATATTCCTGTATTCTTCTATAACTTTAAATGTAACCATGTCAGGAACAAAATATATGAAAAATTTTCAATACTCTATTACACAGAGAATCCAAGACTTCTCTGGTATGGAGGCTAAGAGCATGGTGTTTGCAATCAGACTGATGTGGGTTCAATCCCTACTCATCTACTCACTAGCTGTATGGTCTTGGGAAAGTTGCTTAACATCTCTGAACCCTATCGATTCCCTCCTCTGTAAAATGAGGACAATAACATTACCTAACTTAAATGAGTTACTATTATTCATCAATTCTAAGTTCTGCATTTTTTACATATTAACATCTTTGATATTTGGGAGGCATATTACAATCAAGAGCAAGTTCCAATTTTTAAGGAGTGTTTCTTAGTGCTACTACAATAATGATGTCTTATAATGAATGGCCTTGATTTGATGAAATGAATTACTTGTGAACATGTAAAATTGATTGGCACATAGTAAGAGTTGATAACTATTAGGCATTATTAATATTTATATATATGATACAGAAGCACATCTCTCTATATATAACCTATTTCTTATTTTCTAGATGATGAGGTCTTTGAAGGTAGAAGTCATATCTAATTCATCTTGGTAGCAATCTGTTTCACCTTTGCCTATACCCAAGTTATTAGCATAGTACATAGTGTGTGCTTAATAAGTATATTTTACCAAATACTTAGGTAAGTTGAGGGAAAATGAGTAAAGTATTCAGTTCTAACTGAAAGCAGTACATCACTGTATTAGAAATTTCAGAGAGGTAACAATCTTGTGGAATTTAATTTCATACTCAAAGTGAACTTCTGAATGTGAGTTATGATGTTTATAACTTGGAAAGAAATTAAAGAGATATTTTAATGATTCCTTCAAGACTTAAGCTTTGAATGAAAATGAAGTCAAGGATGATTATGAAGTAACCATAATTCTTCAATATAGTATAAAATAGCAAATTAATTAATTACCAATTAGAGTAAGACTGTTAATGTTTATAGTTACCCTGCCTTTCATTTGGTATTGAAATTTCACATTTCAAAAACAGTGAAGTTGTTTTGAGTCTTGAAATATTTGTGTATTAAAGGTCTTTTTCTGGGGCTAATGGAAGCAATTTAAACTCTGACAGAAATTGGTTTGTGAAGAGCATGCAATTTAAATTACTGACTCAAGAAAGAAATGGTTAGGTGTTTACTAAGAGAGCTGACAAAAAGAGAAAGGCCTGAAGATTGAAAATAAAAACACATTTGGGGCAAAAAATGTATATCCTAAAAGGAATTATGCATTCATCCATGGAAAACCATTAATTGATACCTGCTACAGGCTAGACACTATGCCAAGTATGAGAGGCACAAAATAAACAAGCAATAGCTATTGATCTCAGATTGCTTACAAGTTAATATTCAGACAACAACTACAGTGGGAAAAATGCCAAAGTAAATATTAGGTATGGTAAAAACACACGGGTAGGATATCTGTACCAGATTATGTTCATGGTGGTGGTGGGGTTGACTCATGAAAGTATTCCCAAAAGAGGTGATGAAAAAATGGATCACCAAAAAGCCAGCGCAAGTAAGCAGATGAGGAATAATACTGCACCTTTCTTGTAGCATCTAAAGATACTCCCATTCAAAATATGCATACCTCAAACTAGTTTCAGAAATTTGCTTGATATATGCAGAGACTTAGATTTTGGAGTGAATGCTCTGAGTCTACAACAGCTACATGCATTTTAAATAAATTTATGGAATACTAATTATATGCTAATGGTAGACATTTAGCACTGAAAATGAAAAATAAAAGATATTGCCAATTTCTGTCCTCAGCAGTATGATGGACAAAATCGTCAAAGAAAAACCTTTCAGTGCAACAAAACCACACACACATTAATTTTTCCAATTTGTGGTATGTAAAATGGTAACACCTTTTGCCAAATTGCTAATAAAACGGAATATGTTTTCTTGTTTTATTCATTTGAAAAATGTTGTCATATTCTGGATACTAATTTTTGGACAGTTCTCTCAATATATGGCTCAACATTCCATTCTTTTTATGTTATCTATATATATAAAAGCTTAAGTGACCATCATGACAGATCTATCAAAACCAGTCTCTATGATGCACACTGACCACCAGGGGGCAGATGCTCAACGCAGGAGCTGCCCACTGGTGGTCAGTGCACTCCCACAGCAGGAATGCCACTGGGCTCACCGCTGACAAGTGCAGCTGAGGCAGCGCGAACCTCTCCCACCTCCTCTGCAGAGCCACAGAGGCACAGTGGGGCTGGGATGCGCGGAGCGGTGTGGTACCCCACCTGGCTCGGGCTCCTCCCTGGCCGCCTGCCTGCTTCGCACACAGCTACATCCCCCGAGGGGTCCTGGATTGCGAGAGGGAGCAGGACAGGCTGAGGGACCCCACCTGTGCATGAATCCCTGCACTGGGCCTCTAGTCTTTCAATAAAAAGACATTTATAATAGTCAAATTTATCTGTTTTAATATGTGCACATGGTCTCCAGTTTTTTTCCTCCTGAAAGTCTTCATGCTTTGATTTGCCTCATGTAGAATTTATTTTTGAGTATGATATGAAGTAAGGGTCCATTCTTTTCCTTTTATTGATGACCAGTTGTTCTGGCTCCATTTTAAAAACAGCACCTTGTCTCTCTACTGATTTGCAGGACAAGTTCTATTGTACATCTGATTTCTACATAAGTATGGGTCCATCTCTGTACTTTCTATTTCTGTCCATCTCTCATTCCAGCTGGGTCATTTGAACTCTATGACTGGGAAATGTGCTTGAGCCAGAGAAGAAGGGGGAGGGAGGTAAGAGAATGCCTGGGGAAGGAAGAAAAAGCTCAGCCAGGGTTTGAGAGAGGGGTAGTTCTGTGAGAAGGTGGGTGGGGAGGGGTAGATTGGGAAGAGCAGGGCAGTCTAGAGAGCTGTCTTAGGAGGAACGACTCAGGGGAATGTTAGGAATGGCAAAAAATTAAAAGAGGCTCTATTCTAAACTTTGTGGAAAGGAATAGAAAAGGAAGGTTTTAGCCAGAACGTGAAAAGATGTGCAAGTCTGGGCTTTATCATACAGGAGGTGTTCAGATGATGATTTTTATTCATTTCTGAGTCAGCCTTATGAATGCTGTCTCCAGAAAAACACACACACGCATACATATGCAAGTACTCTCTCTCTCTCTCTCTCTCTCTCTCTCTCTCTCTCTCTCTCATACACACACACACACACACACACACACACACACACACACACATACACACACACTTGCGTCCAATTTCAAAGGACTAGCAAATCACTGGAAGCCCATGCGTGGCTGTGGACCAGGTAAAGGACCGCTGTGATGGGTCATGAAATGTCACTTCTAAAAATGCAAATGTGATCAGGCCCATCTGCTCATCCCTTTTCCATGGTTCTCTGCTTTCTTCAGAATAAAGTTCACATTTCTTACTGTGGCTTTCAAGGCCCTTCATCTTTCAAGGCCTTTCATAAAATTCTGCATTTATCCCCACTGAAGCCTAGATGTCCCTATTTGGGGATTATTAGACTGTAAGCTTCTCTAGTCACTGTGGCTTCTTCAGTGTATAATGTGATGCTTGACACATGGCACCTTCTCAGTAAACAGTTGTTGTTTCATGAATATTCTTATACAGGGAAGTGACAAATAACAAGATAGTCACCACTTGTTGGAGAGCTTAGTGAATATGTGCAAGGCACTAAACTAGATTTTAAAATATATCACCATTAGTTCTTGCAACAATGTTGCAAGGAAGGTATTATTATTATTCCTATTTTGCAGGTGAGAAAACACAGGAAGTTCACTTTTACAAGGTCATCTACCAAGGAAGTGCCAGAGCCAGCATTCACCTTCAGTTTTGTCTGATACGAAGCCATTTCTATTGCGGCACGTTGCTCCCTCTGCACTGTCAGATCGTGCTCTGGAAAGATAACGGTGACAAGTGACAACAGTTGGAGGCTGCCTGGTAGGGGAGAATGAATAAGAGGAGAACCTTGAACCCATCCTAAAGGTCCCAGGAGGATGAGGGAAGAAGATTTAAATTCAATGGCTATTGAGAGCAAGGGCCTAAAGTAGAGTTAAAGGAGAGAATGTATGTTTTAGCACTTGGCTCACCCTGAAGTGCTACACAAATGCAAACTATTATAATTGGAATTAGCATTTTATTATCACCTTTATACTCTGGCTTGGGAAATCAAGGACACATTAAAAACACCATGAGTGTGAATAACTGTATATTAGAGCTGCTCCCTAGAAAACATAAGAAATAAGCTGTTTAGTTTTGCACCACAAATAAAAAATTATTAGTTGCTTGTGAATTTTAAAAAGATAAACTGTTTTCCTGAAAAGTTTCATATAAAATCATAAATATTCAATGAGAGGGTGATGGATGCCATACGCTGGCACAAGTGGATTCCACCGGGAGAAGAACTGACTATCTAATGAGCTGGCATCACGGGGCGGCTGGTTTCTTAGAAGCTCTTCCTTTGAATCCCTTTGAATGTGTGCAGGAGACAGTGTTTCCAAGTTTGTTTGAAAGCTGTTTCAAATAGATAATTACTTTGCACACATTATAATAAAATGTTTTAAAATTCTTTAGTTTAACATAAGTGTTGATAATTATCTTTGGTGAGAAAAGAGTCAACTTAAAAATAATAGAGTAAAAATGATTTCATGTATACACTTGGAAAATTGCAAGCTTCTAATTATGACGTTCATTTACTTGTTTCCCTCCCTCCTCCTCTCCCTCATTCTTTTTCTTTCTTTCTTCTTCCCTCCTTCCTTCCTGACTGCTTGTGCTTGTGAGCACCTCCTAAGCATCTACTCAGAGCCACACTGTGCCAGGACCCAAAGGTGAGAGAACAAAGTAGCCCCTTCCTCAAATATACAGTCAACAAGTAGCTATAAAATAAAATAAAATCCAATGTAAAAATACTATAAAATATGCTTTGCATATTGCCTTTTAGCCAGAAGAAACATTCTTAGAACTTGCCCTTAACTTAGAGAATCTGGATTGTGAATCTGCCTGTCACACTAGTTTCCATGGCTCCCTCCCATTCATATCCATCCCTTAAATGTTCCTAAGCAGGGAAGTGAGTGACTCAGATTTTGCTTTTGAATAACAACTGGCACCTGTGACCAGAAGCAAGGCAGGTGGGTGATTAGGGAATACCCAGATGAAAAACAATGAGAGTCTTAGTGAAGGCACTGTCAGGAGGGATGGGGAAGGAGACATACTGGGAGGAGAAATCATTAAGACTTGGTGCCAGTATCATATGGGCAGTCACAGAGGGGAAGGTTTTGTGGTGGGTCTCAGTAGCGGTGAGCTGTGAGCTGATGTGGGAGGTGTGGAGCCAGACAAGTGCTGGTGGCATAAAATAAGATTGCAGCTGTAGGAAAAGGGAATGCTTATAAACCCTTCTAGTGCAGTTTAGAAATATTGAATGTGCTGCAGAGATGAGCTCTTTTCTTCCTGCGGAAAGATGGCAACTACAATAACTACCCGGGCATTTTATCCTAGAAAACAATAAATATTACTGCTGTTGTTTTAAAATACAGATCCTTTCAGCAACAATTTGTACAAAGGCATTTCTCAATCATTTTTTCCCCTTTGAAACAGCAAGGTTATTTTAGCATTTGTCATTGTCTTAGAAGAAGGGAATATATCTGTTATATTGGGATAACAGCTGTTCGTTTCAATATACAAGACATGGCACTTCATCATACACATTCTTTGTGATACCAGTTACATTTAAAAAAATTTAGGTGAAAATGTTCTTTAACTTACATATTCATGATTACTTGATGGAAATAAGCGAATAACAGCAAGAATAAAATAGGAAAAAGTGAAAGCTGAATATAAAAGCACAGCTTAAAATTTATTTTTAAAGGAATTGTTTTGTTGATTTTTAGAGAGCAAGGAAGGGAGAGGGTGAGAGAAACGTTGATGCTAGAGCAAACCTTCGTTTGGCTCCTCCTGCACGCCCCCTACCAGGGATCGAGCCTGCAACCTGAGCATGTGCCCTGATAGGATATCCAACCAGCAACCTTTGGTGCACGGGATGACACCCAATCAACTGAGCCACACAAGCCAGGGCACAGCTTTGCATGTTTTTAATTTTTATTGTTGCTAGGCATTTGGGGCAAATTGCTGATAACTCTGCTATTCTTAAGACAAGTGGTGTGTGTGTGTGTGTGTGTGTGTGTGTGTGTGTGTGTGTGTGTCTTCATGTATATGCACAGGTTGCCTTGGTTTTTTGTTGTTGTGTTGCTTTTTTAGTAACTATTAGTTAGTAAAATTTTTGGTAATTTTTAAAAGGTATTAGCTTGACTATGGAGAGTGATCAATATGGTGTGTGAACAATTGGTTGAATAGCAGCATTAATCTAGACTTCCATACTAGTAAAAGATTTTTAGAATTTTTTAGTAATCCTCACCCAAGGGTATTTTTTTAATTGATTTTAAAGAGAGAAGAGGGGGAGAGAGAGAAAGGAACATCAATTGGCTGCCTCCTCTACACTCCTTGACCAGGGATCATACCCAAAACCTAGGTATGTGCTGTGACCAGAAATTGAACCTGTAACCTTTTGGTGAACAAGGCAACACTCTGACTGAGCCACGCAGCCAGGGCAATACTAGTATAAGTTTTTTACCAGGTCCGTAAACCAAAGAGAAGATGGCTCATGGTATAGCTGGGATCTGTTCTCCACATCTAGTCATAATGGAAAAATTATAAACTTTGGTATCAGACAAAGCTAGATTTGAAATCCGACTCCACCATTAACTAGCTGCATACTAGTGAGAAAGTTCCACAATGTTTTCTAAGGTCAATTTATCATTTAAAAAGTCCAAATAGGTCATGTTCTTGTCTTATCTTTAACAACACACTCTGTCAGGCAGACTTCCCTGACCACTCAGCTAAGTGGGATTAGTTTTCCCGCTACTGTGTTCTTATATAATCTGGCACACATATTTTTATAATCCACTTTTACCAATCCTATATAATAAAAGGCCAGAGGCCATAAGTGTCACGACCAGAACAACTGCTGGACCAGTTGCCATGTGGTGCATTGAGCACCTCTCAATCCCTCCCCTGTGACCCACAGGCTCTGATCGCAGCAAGGCGGGTGGTGGGCAGGTGGGGCAGCGAGTGTGGCAAGCAGCAGCGGGCGGGTGGGCAGTGTGGTGAGCGTGGTGAGCAGCAGTGGGCTACTGCTCGCGATTTCACACGCTGGGCCTCTAGTCCTATTATAATTATTTATGTAACAAATACTTAGTGAGATTCTAACTTTGAACCAAACGTTATACTCATTTAAAGATTAAATAGACCAAGTCTCATAGTTTAGTGCAGTGGTCGGCAAACTCATTAGTCAACAGAGCCAAATATCAACAGTACAATGATTGAAACTTCTTTTGAGAGTCAAAGTTTTTAAACTTAAACTATATAGGTAGGTACATTGTTATTAACTTAATTAGGGTACTCCTAAGGCTTAGGAAGAGCCACACTCAAGGGGCCAAAGAGCCGCATGTGGCTCGCGAGCCGCAGTTTGCCGACCACGGGTCTAGTGTCTTGCTCCTTAAATTCTGTTTCCATGGAGTAGAATAAGCATTCAACAAATATGTCTTGAAAGAATAATCACATAGGTTTGGTAAGTGCAACTGTGGACATGCACTTATGGTCACATGAAGGTATAGAGGAGCGTGAGGTAACTGCCATTGAGAGAAGAATGGAAACTGTGGAGGAGGTGGCAGCTGAGATGAATCTTAAAGTGGCATATGAGGCAGAGGAAACAGCCTGAGCTTAGAGGCAAGAAAGAGTTTAGTGTTTCCAGCACGCTTTATGTGAGAACAGAAGCAAGGAGTTGGAGAAGGAGGCTGTAGCCAGGCAATGAGGGGCCTTAGTCACATACTTTCCCCCTGCAAACTAGAGAGGAGACAGGGAATAACCTTCAACGAGATTATGGCCTGATCATATTTACATTTAGAAATATCACTGTTGGATGTGTGAAGAAGAAATTGCAGGGGGGCAGGGATCATATCAATAAGGAGACTGTTCTGCCCAGCCAGTGTGGCTCAGTGGTTGAGCATCGACCTATGAATCAGTCGGGGCACATGCCCGGGTTGTAGGCTCGATCCCCAGTGACAGGAGGCAGCCAATCAATGATTCTCTCTCATCGTTAATGTTTCTAACTCTCTCTCCCTCTCCCTTCCTCTCTGAAATCTATCTATCTATCTATCTATCTATCTATCTATCTATCTATCTATCTATCTATGTTTTATTTAAGGAGACTGTTCTAGTCTGCTAAGAGATGGATGAGTGCCTGACAAAGGCTCTGTTCATATGGTAGAGAGGTGAGATTAGATTTAAGAAAAAGCTGGCAAAATTGACAGGACTGGGCAGTTGGTTTGATGAGGAAGGTGAGTAAGAAGTAAGAGTAAAGGATGACAGGGTCCTGGTATTGGAACCAGATGGTCACCCAACAGAGAACATAGGACAGGAGACAGGTTTCAAAGGGGAATCAGACTTGTTGAGTGGAATATTCAAGTAAATACAGAAAGCATGCACAGATCTGAAAACCGAGAAATGGGGTTGAGCTAGCAAAGTAGATTTTTAAGTCTTCAGTGCGGTGGCTGAGAACATGAGACTGGATGGATGTGATGACCTAGAGAGAACGGGAATATCAAGAGGCTCTCACCTCCTTTCCCCTAAGGTTGTTGTTGTAAAAGCCACAAATGAAACTTTACTGCCCAGTTTCTTGGATTATCTAGTTTTTGCCTTCCTTGGCCTTCCTGTCGCATTTGACAATGTCATCACTGCCTCCCTGGAACTCTCCACTCCCTCGGTTTGGTTTCTGTGACTCTGTTCTTCCTGTGTCAGCACCCCCCTCACCCTGCCCTGCTGGCCCTGCTCCATTTCTCCTGAGAGTTAGACCTCCCCTGTGGGCTGGTGGTACTTGAATGGCATGACAGAAGCAGCCATTATTAATGTTAATGAGAAAATTCATGTGGTGAACATATATTATAAGCTTTTATGTAGTCAATTCTTAATTATTTCGGACAAATAAAGAGAATTTTTATTCCTATCAAAGGCCACTGACAGACAGGAAAGAGACAATTAAGGGCCATGGGAGTTATATTCAACATAATTAATCTTTATTGCCACTTCAAAAAAAGAGAACAAACCTTTAATTCATCCACTTAAAATATAAAGAAAACAGAAAACGTAACTCTCTAGGCAATAAGTACCGCGCGCGCGCATACACACACACACACACACACACACACACACACACACACACACACAGACACACACACAGACACACACACACACAGGCTAAAATAAAAAACCAACAGCAAGTCTACCCTGTTACCAAGAAATCAAGAAGCAGTAAAAAGGCTTTAAAAAGAGAGAAAATTGGTATTCTCACTAATTTCTGGTCAAGATTTTAACTGAGTTATTGCTCTTTTGGCTCATTATAGAAAACGCAAGCTGCCTCTTTGTATAGAAAGCATAAATATCTCTAGGGTTATGTTAAAACATTAAATTTCACATAAATTTTGGAAGACTGGATATCAGCAAAAGGTGGTCTCTGTTTTTATATCACTTGATTTGGAAAAGAAAATGACATCCTTTTTGTAAAGTGGGATTATCATTTCTCGTTTTATATAAAAAAAGCCAACTTTTTGGTGTTCTTTCAAGGTACTGCAGCTCCTAACAATTGCCACCATTTATTGAAGGTTTTGTGTTTTGTAAGGCCTCATGCTCATACTTTACAGGCATCATGCTATTTTTTTTCTACAACAATGAAGAATGACCACAAAGTTGGTACTGACAAAAATAATCCTACAAGGTAGATGCCTTCTTCCAAGTAGGGGAGAAACTGAGGCTGAGAACCTTCCTCAAACTGGCATTTAAATTCAAATCTGCCAGATTCTAAAGCTCCACTGCTTTTCAATACACAAGATATATCCCTGCTAACTGCTCATCTCAGCAACCAGAAGAGCCAGTGGAGTTCTGGAGCTGAGCTTTGAAGTTAAATCAATACTAGCGCAGGCAATGCACGTGAGCTTACATCATTCATATCCTTTGCTTCACTTTTCCGCCCCTCTTTTTGTTAGTCCTCACCCCAGGATATTTTTCTTGATTTTTAGAGAGAGTGCAAGGGAGGGGGAGAGAGAGAGAGAGAGAGAGAGAGGTGAGAGAGTCACATGGCTGGTTGCCTGGAGCTTATAACTGAGATATGTGCCCTTGATCAGAATCAAACCCAGGACCCTTCAGTCTGCAGGTTGATGCTCTATCCACTGAGCCAAACCTGAGCCAAACCAGCTAGGGCTTTCCTATCATTTCTCATTACCCGAAGAACTGTTCATTATCTCTGAAGTTTAGTCTAGGTTCTCTAAACTTCTATCACAGTTCCTCTAACAACAGAATACAGTGAATGTGATTTTTTTCTTTTCAATTCAGATTAAATTTTCATTTGATTCCATAACATATTCACATCTCTCTTAGAAGTTTTTAAATTAATTGTCATTTTTTTAAAAAATGTACCACATGTATGCTATGGTAGATCCTAACTCATGGTCTCATATATGTATGCATAATTTTGAAAGCAGATGTTTACATGCGATTTTACATGTGACTATGGGCCAGTTCTATGGAAGGTCAACCTCGTAATCACATTGAAGTAATTCTATGTTCCTATAACAAGTTGAGTATGGCCTGACTTCCCAGGAGTCCCTGGGCAAGAATTGTATCATGAAGTGGATCTATATCAAAGAAAGCATTTTACTAATGCAGCAACTTGGACTCACTTCTAAAATGAAACCAACCTTTAAGGAATTTCTCTAGAGCAGGGGTTCTCAACCTGTGGGTCGCGACCCCTTTGGCGGTTGAACGACCCTTTCACAGGGGTCGCCTAAGACCATCCTGCATATCAGATATTTACATTACGATTCATAACAGTAGCAACATTACAGTTATGAAGTAGCAACGAAAATTTTATGGTTGGGTCACAACATGAGGAACTGTATTTAAAGGGCCAGAAGGTTGAGAACCACTGCTCTATAGTATAATAACAAATACTGTAGGGAAATTTTTATAGAAATTTAAATGATTGCCCTAACCAGTTTGGCTCAGTGGATAGAACATCGGCCTGCGGACTGAAAGGTCCCAGGTTCGATTCCAGTCAAGGGCATGTACCTTGGTTGCAGGGGGTGTGCAGGAGGCAGCTGATCGATGTTTCTCTCTCATCGATGTTTCTAACTCTCTATCCCTCTCTCTTCCTCTCTGTAAAAATCAATAAAAAAAGATAGATGTATGGAAAACCAAGCAAATAAAAAATGAAGCAAGTTTAGAAAAAGCTTGTTTTTATATTCTAAAGAAATAATTCTCCATTAATTCTCTAAAGGCTAATTTCATTCTAGAAGTGAATCTAAATTGCCAAGCTAATAAAATGCCTTCTGATTTAGATCTACTTCACATATTAATAAGGACTGAGCTAGGAAACAGACAACATTAACATATGTAATAATCAGTTAAATAGTATTATAAGAACTAGTGAAAAGAGTAGATAGCAAATATTGACCAACACTTATAAATTTACATTTTAACTTTTTATGTCATTAAATTCAGTCAAATGACACTTTATAATTCACTTGAGCATTGGATATTTACATTAATCAGTGTGTTTTATGGACTATTTTCAAAGAGAAGTACCATAATTTGGTCAGATCTACCAACAGGTTAACCCTTGGAGCTTTTGTTTCCCAGCTTAATTCTCTTTCTTTCTTTTTCTTATTTAAAATTATTTTTTATTTTTATAAAAGCATTACATCAGTTCTTTGTCCTCTCATTTGCATCCCACATTTCTTACAACCACCATCACGCTTTTCCCCCCCCTCATCTTCCTGATATACTTACACCCAAATTTTTTGTTATATAAGTAGTTAATACTGATAGTAATGTTTATTTACACACTATGTTTGATTTTTTAACTCATATTATTTTTCTGAAGTTACTGTGTTTTTTTATTTGCCTGGTTTTCTATACATTTATCCTTAATTCTCCCCCCACAGGCTCAAACAGCTCTGTCAAATGCCCAGCAATTCTATTTCCAAATGCTAAAGCACATCAGATAAGTTGCTAGGCCCACAGTCTATTCTAGAGGAACTAATTCCTGCACCTGGTGTAGCTGGCTCCAGTCTGGGTAGGTTGCTGTCTCAGTGTGATGCATGCATGGCTTCCATAGATATCCATTTGCTAACTCCACCCCCAGACTAAGCTCTGGTTTCCTCGATTCCATACCTTCCATTTCCTGGTTTATTGCACATCCTCTAGTAGAAACCTGAGAGTCACCTTGACTCATTTTGCTTCCCGCCTCCCCAAATCAAGACATGAAACAGATGACCAAATTCAGTAAATTTTGCCTCCAAAAGTCTCTCCAATCCGTGTCCTTGATTCCATCCTCAGGGTCACTACCCTGGACTAGGCCATCATCCTCTCTCAGATTTCTATGGGCCTTCTTGCCTTTGGGTTTACCCTTTTATGTCTATACTTGATGCAGCTAAAACTATTTTTCTAAAAGACATATCTGATCTTGCCGTTACCCAGTGAATTTTCACATAATCCAGATAAAATTCAAACTTCTAATCTTAGCGTGGAAGGGCTTCCTAATTTCTCCAGCCTCATTTCTTCCACTGTCACTCCTGTACTATGTGTCTAAGCAATACTTCAGCTCTTTCAGTTCCTTAAATATGCCTCATTTGCACTCTCTCAGGAAACCGCTCTCTTCTCTCCTACTGAACTCTTACTCATCCTTAAGTCTTAGTTGAAATGACATTCCTCAGGATGCTCCACTGAATGTGTTTGCAAATCACTGATTGCTTCCCCTCTTATCACAGAAGACAGCATACTGGATGCAATTACTCGTTCAATGTAAGTCTATTCAATCACCATTTTCCCAATGACTAGCAAAGTATCTGGCACAGAGTAGATACATTTTCATGAAAAGATTAATGAATATACACATTAAACTGCAAACACAATTTCCTGTGGGAGCTAGATGGGTAACTTCACTGTTAGTGGCAGCCTAGGTGGAATCTGTGGCCAATAGAGCTGCTTCATCAAGAGCCAGTGATACTCGAATCTACATAATTGTTACCAGTTGGGCATATGGACCCCACCAGATCTTCCTTTTTTTTAAAGAGTCCAGGAATCTGGACTTTTTTTTTTGGTAAAATATAAGTTGGCTACTAGAACACTTTTCAAAAATTGGCAGGCCAAACAAAACATGACTGCTTATTTCTAATTTCTGGATGAAAGATAGATTTGGATTGACAGTCCTGATCTGATAAGGCTGAGTGTCAGATATCTCACTATTTTTTGATGTCTTTATGAGGTTGCTAATAGCTCATATTTTTCATCTAAAAGAGAATTTGTTATATTTGTATATATATAATTTATTGGGGTGCATTGGTTCACAAAACTATACAGGTTTCACATGTACAACTCAACAAAACACCATCTGCATGCTGCATCCATGCATCCACCACTCCAAGCAAAATCTCTTTCAGTTCCCATTTATCCTCGGGCAAGGAAAACAAAGGAAAAAATAAACAAACAGGACTACAGGAAACTAAAAAGCTTTTGCTCAGCAAAAGAAACCAGCAACAAAATGAAAATGGAACCCATTGTATGGGAGAACATATTTGCCATTGATACATTTGATAAGGGGTTAATTTCCAAAATATATAAAGAACTTATATGACTCAACACCAAGAAGACAAACAACCCAATTAAAAAACAGGCAAAGGATCTGAATAGACACCTTTTAAATACGTTTTTGATAGCATCATTTTCCCAGTTCTCTAGGATAAAAAATCTTAATATCCTTTTTTCCTCCTTGTTCATCCCCAAGTCTAGTCATATGCCAAATTATAAAAGGTCTGTCTTCAGATTAGTAAAGTGAAAAGAACATGGGATTTGAAGTAATTTGTATTACAATTTGTATTAAATAATATGCAATTAGTTTAGCCTCATACGCTCAATGTCCTTGGATTTGAAATGAGGATAACAAAACCTATTTGTCAGATTTGTTCTGAGAACACAAAAGCTATTGCATATGAGTGCCCTAGCACACAATATGTGCTCAGTACATATTTGTTGCATTTCCTGCCTTCTCCTCTTTGCTCTTTCACCTGTCTTGTTCTTCTCTGTTTCTCCACCTAACACACTGTCCAGGCACATAAGCTAATATGGCTTTAGAAGAACCTGGCTCCAGTATTTATTTCTCAACCTGCCACTTCAAAAAGCAACTTTACAAATACAGCTAATTTGTACATGGAAGATGTTTCATTCCTCTTGTGAATTATATTCCTCTGTGACCTTGCTTCATCCACCCCATTCCCCTAACCCAGGGGTGGGCAAACTTTTTGACTCGAGGGCCACAATGGGTTCTTAAACTGGACTGGAGGGCCGGAACAAAAGCATGGATGGAGTGTTTGTGTGAACTAATATAAATTCAAAGTAAACATCATTACATAAAAGGGTACGTCTTTTTATTTTTAGTTTTATTCATTTCAAATGGGCCGGATCCGGCCCGCGGGCTGTAGTTTGCCCAAGGCTGCAACCTCTCAGCTCACAGCAAGATTGCCATCCTTGAGCTCACTGATTCCAGCATTTCTTTAACATATTGAGACCTCTATCATTTAAGCCAAATTTCAATATTGATCACATCTTTCAGGTTCTACAAACCATCATCATCTGTGCTGACATTTTCTTTCTTCTCATTAAAATGGATGAATGTTCTCATTCCTCTCAAAGGTGACCCTTCTTGCATTCTTGGAATCCCATGTCCTTTTGCCTTCAGGACTTTGCTACTATAATTATTCGATCAATTTCCTTCATTTAGTTTCTCCCTTTTTATTCTAATTTATTCTTATCCGTGTATAAAAGTGCTTTAATGCCAATGATCAGAAAACAAATAGAAAAAAAAGAACTTAACCTCCAACTTCCCTCTAACTTGTCTTATGTCTCTGCTTTCTCTCACAGCAAAACCTCTTAAGAGTGATGTGGATGTCCACCATTGCTTCTACAGTCCTGCTTCACTGTTTCCACACTGCTACTATCACAGTCACCAATTACGTCAATGCTAGCAAATACAGTGGTCCTACCTCTGTCATCTAAGTCAATCTCTTAGTTTACCACTCTCTTTTCTTAGAACATCTTCTGTTCTCTAGTTTCCCTGACAACACATAGGTTCTTCCAAATACCCACAGCAACTCTTTCTCTCCCCTTTTCCTCCTTTATCAATAGGAACTCTTTCTAAATCTCTTTTCAGGTCCAAATTTCCTATCTTCCAAATCCATTCCATTAGCAAATCCTATTAACATTAACCTACAAAGCATAATCTGAAATGCTTCTCTTTTTCTTCTCTACATCAATCTAGTTGAAGCCACTGGCTCCTTTACTCTACTCTTGACTTCTCACAGTGTATTCCCACATTTCAGCCAGAAAGATATTCTTCAAATATAAGTTATTTCATATCACCCTTTCCCTGAAAAATCTTTCAGTGGCTCCTCATCTCACTTAGAATAAAATATAAAGGTCTTCTTCCCTAGCTTAGTTGAACTTAGATGGTTTAGTCCCACTATCTGCTTACCAGTACATCTCCTACTGCATCTTGTATTGCTCTTCTTCTCACTCATTACACACTTGCCTTATTTCTGTTCTCTGAACATGTCACACTCTTTCCTATCCTAGAGTATTCCTTTGTCTGGGATGCTTTTTCTCAGATATATATGGTTGACTCCTCCCTGTCATCCAAAAGTCAACATAAAAGGTGACTCCTTAGAGAAGCATTCACTGTCCTCTCAACTAAAACAGTCTTCCAGCAATTCCTCTGCTTAATTTTTATCATAATACTTGCCATTACCTAACATTTTCTTTTAAAGATGATCTCCATTCTTTTTGTAGCAATGTAGATTTTGTGATAATAAAAACTTGTTGGTCCCACTGAATAATGTATCTTCAGCACCTACAACAGCTGTCTGCACATAATTAGTATTAAAAAATGCTGAATGAATGAGCAGATCAATAGATATATTTTACCTAAAATTGGCAGAAGACATCTAATGAGTTTTCAATCTCAGTGAAATTAAATTTCAATGAGATTTGAAATTTGGGTAAAGGTCAGAAATAAATGAAAGGGTAAGTAAATGTTCAGTTGGAAGATAAAACAGCTCAAAAAATGACTGGGGCATGGCAGAAGTCCCAGTTTCTCACTATTACATGTAATCAAGAGTTGTTAATACTATAAACTTTTGGAAAAGTAAAACATTTTAAATAAAAATTGAAATCTGAGTAAGAAAAAATTATCTAAAATGTTCCACTTATAAACTATTTTTTTAATACAAATTTGTTCTTCATATAACTTTCCCTTGGGTCTCTAAAGAGTCAATCTACATTATTTATTTATTGGAAAAAAATGACTGCATGTGAATGGCAAAATAATTGCAATAAAAGAATAGATTTGGAGAAAGATGCTTCAGACAAAAGATTAAACAGAGACAAATTTGGATTATTTATGCAATGCTTATGTGACAGCTTTATTCTGGACATGGTTTTACATATTCAGATACATTCTATACCTTGGACACTGAAGAACAGAATAATGCACCCTGAATATTTTTGAGGGAGTGAAAGAATTGAAGGTCATTTCCCCCCCACATTGTTTAAACCCAGGATCTTAGGAGAGCCCTCCATAGGTATATATGTTGGACTATTTATATAAAATGCCAATGTTATGGACAACTCTATGCTTCTGCAAGACAAACACTTAAGGAATTATCTGTTAATGGGAGATTAAAATATGAGGCAATTTTATTGAACAAGTGGCAGTTTTTATCTTCTGCATTTGCAAATTTAAGCCATATTTAACCTAGAGTAAACCTTTTCATATTTCTCAATCATCACAATTGTTTAATTAGCAACTATGGTGATAAAGTAGTTTCTTTCATTTAAAAAGATTCCTTTTGTGTAGAAGAAAAAATAATCAATGCTCATTCAAGTTTCAATAAACTAAAATCACAATTATGAATTAGCACCTCATAGTTTGTCACCCTAAAATAATCCTTCTATGGTTCCTTTGATCTAATTAATAATAATACCTCTGAAAAGATAAGCAAGTGCCCTTTATTTCAAATAATTTTATTTAAAGGTCTAAGAAAAACATAGCCTCAGGCTCCTGAATCCTAAGTAGCAAATATCAGTGAATGACTAGAAGAATCAATACAACTGAAGCCAAAAGATATGTAAAAGTTTGGAGGACGTTTTACTTAGTTAGTTAGTTTGCTGTTCAGCATCCATTCCCCTTTTTGCATTAGAACCTTGACCTTCCTTTTAAGGACATCCCTCATTGTTATTATATTTGGAGGCATCTGGAATTTGTATCTTGAACAAACATCATGGTTACATAGGGGTGTGAGAACAGCAGTGTGTGGCCCATACTATCCTATGCTGTGAATTCTGGGCAACCATCCAGAGCTCTCTTGGATCTTACCATTCCCATGTAAAGTTCTTTAGGTTCCTATTAATTTTATGAACTCCAGATATATTTCCAATAAATGTCCATCTTTACTTAAAATGGTCAGTTAGTTTTTGTGGACTAAATTTTAAGAAAAACAGAAAACTATAAATTCATAGCTATTTGTTTGCCAATGAAAGTTTAGTTTTGATTATAGTGTTGAATTTATTTACATGTATCTTAAAGAAATAAATTAACTTTATTAAACATATGCGCTTTGTTATAAAACTAGGGGCCCAGTGCACAAATTTGTGCACCTTGAAAGGAACTGTGGGGCCATGAGGCTGCAGTGGGCACATGGGCAGGTCTCGGCCCATCCTCTGCACCCCTGCCTGGCCCCTCCCACCACAGCCCCTGGTCTCTCTGCCTGCAGGCCTGCTCCCGCAGCCACCAATCCCATGAGCTGACAGCTCCGGCCCTGCTTGCTCCTGCTGACAGTGCAGAGGATTGGGGCCAGCGCCGTCAGTGGGTGCAAATGGCAACTGCTGCTCTGATCATCCCTCAGGAGCAGGGGTAGGTGGAGAAGCCCTGAGGGGTGATTGGGGCCAGCAGCCACCACTTGCAACCACTGACGGCACTGAGCAATCGGGGCCAGTGCCGGCAGCGGGTGCGAGTGGTGGTTCCGGTGTCAGCAGCAGGTGTGAGTGGCGGCTCCAGTGCTGGCAGAGGGTGCAAGCAGGGCTGGCGCCAGCAGCAGGTACAAGTGTCGGGCAGGACCATGGCACTCGGGAGCAAAAAATTTTCAGTAACCACCAAATGCTCACCCCAATGACAGCAACTGGCGCCCCGCCTTGGTCTGGCACCCCCGTTCACCTGCTCCATCATCCTGCTGTGGCCCACGCCTGCCATGTTCTGCACCTGCCCCCTGGTAGTGAACGCACATCATAGCGACTGGTTGTTCAGTTGTTCCGTGTTCAGTCTATTTGCATATTAGCCTTTTATTATATAGGATAAATTATTTCTCTTAACCCAAGAGTTGTATATCATTTTGCTGTTTATATAGGGCTTTCATATACTTTATATTGTTTGCTCCTCACTCTTAGGAGACAACTGAAATAAATTTGTTAGCATCTAATACAGGTGAAGAAGCTAAAGTTCCAAGGGGTTAAATATGTTTGAAGTCACAGGGCTAGTCAGAACCGTGTTAAAGCTCGGTCCTTTTTCTTCAAAACTCCTTACATTGTTCTGTAATACTTCTGTGACAATAACCAGTGACTATAGTTACTAGACTGTTTGTCGGAATGCTTCCTTTTATTGTCATTTTTTTCTATTAAAATATCTCAAATGAGTGTAAAAAAACATTAAGTTTGAAAGGAATTTTGGATGACTTACTTCCTTGTCTACCCCCATATATGTAAAAATAAGTTTTATGATGTTCCTTCTTTACTTCTAGAATAAGAGAAAATATTCCTTTATTTAAAAAACATATTATGTGGCAGATCTAATTTATAGGATAAAGTACACAGAGTTTGAGAGTACAAAAAAATTCAGAGTGCACTGTATTAGGTAATAAATTGGGGGCGGGAGAAGGAATCCACAAAAACGATCTAATTTCACATAAAGCCCCCATAGACTTCTGTAATAATGTGAACATTAAACAATTTTTAATTAAAAAAATAAAAATATAATTTAAAAAGTCGGGCTGTTTTATTTTTTGTGTCCTTAGCAGATATGCTCCAACTTTTCCCATTCTTCTTCACCTCTGGCCACTGTCAAGGGTTTTACTCTTTGTAAAATAATAGACACCATTATCAGAAGGGACTATTTACACAGTTGCTTTATAGCAATGATAAAGTATTTAGGCAATGTCTTAATACTATTTAACAACTGAATTGAACTAGAAATTTTTCTAGAGATATAATTAAGCCTAAAATTTTCTTGAGGGAAATAAGTAGTGGTGGTGGAAGTTGTTATTTTGTGTAAGATAGAGGGGAGAAGCTTCTCTGTGAAGGCGACTTTAGGAGAGACTGAAGGAAATGAAGGAGCAGGTCTTGTGGAAGAGAAGCTGGCAGAGGAAGGAGCAGGGGCCAAGTCTCTGAGCAAAGAGCCTGCGTGGCTTTTATGTAAAGGCTCAGCACAAACAGCTCGCCCACAGTTTCATAGCCCATTGGGTGGTCATTAACTTGGAGCATTATTTTTACCTGCTGGTTGCTGGCATGATTCAGGTGCATTTATGTGCACATTTATTTTCTGAAAAGTCAATAAGGATTTCTGCTATTCATGGTCCAGTGAATGGAGGCAGACCATGACAAAATTTTCACCGGTCTGAAACATCCCTCCTTGGTAAATTCCTGACCACTTTCACTGAGCATAATGTTTTCAAGGTTCAGCCACATTATAGCATGTGACAATACTTTATTCCCTTTCATTGCCTTTCAATAATATTTCTTTGTAGGGATATATCACTTTTTAAAAATAGGAATTAACACTCGTAGAAATGCAGAAAAAGTACTATAAAATGTTGCTTTTCTATAACACATGTATGTAATTGTTTTCTCAATACAAATTTATCAGTTTGGGGCCTTGTAGTCCATAGCACACATGACATGGAGCTCCAGTACCCAACTTCTTCCAGTATTTTGTTTTTAATTAATTGTTGCAGAACTTTCTACTAACCACAACTTTCCAGTTATGCAAGGACCTGCTTTTTAAGTTAGTGTATTCTTTCATTAATAGAAATGTCATGAGTAGGTTGGATGACTGTTTTAAGAGAAATAATAAGTAGCCATTTCTGCACTGAGTGGAGAGTTGAACTGGCTGTTAGCTATGGGTTCCCGTGAACACTCATGAGATTCAAAGCAAAACTGTTCGGTTATCCACTGAGATTTTGACTTGTTACCATAGCGTGACCTATTCTATCCTAACTAATACATAGAATTTGGTAATAGTTTTGGATAGATTATAACATCCCAGGTGGCCTAAGGAAACTTAATTACCTTTTTCTGGCCTGAATTTGCTTATCAGTAATAATAAAGCTAAATAAAATAATCTCCAAGATTGCATCTACTCAAAAATGATATAACGTTGTGACTCTGTGACTCGAGGACATTCTCTGGAGAAGTGGTGGTATTATCACAAACATGCTGATGTAGCTGATAGGATCAAAAACCTATCACGCATCATGGGCAGGGGAGTGTTTTCCAAAAAGCTGTTTTTTGGAAATTCCAGATACAGATGAAGTCATGACACAATTTTTTGCTGGAGAGTCAATACCCAGAATTACCTTGAGATGTTACAAAATCTTACTTTTGTTTGACTGAGGGTAATTAACATGGATTTTTTTAATCTGTAATAAGAGAATGATAAATATCAATTATTAAATACTAGAGGCCCAGTGCATGACACTCGTGCACTCGGGGGTTGGGGGGGCGCCCTCAGCCAGGCCTGCGTTCTTTAGCAATCCAGGAGTCCTCGGGCGATGTCCATGTAGCGGGCCTAAGCCGTCAGTTGAACATCCTTAGCACTGCTGCAGAGGCGGGGAGGTGGGAGAGGCTCCCGCCACCCCTGCTATGCTTGCCAGCCAGCCATCAGCTTGGCTTGTGGCTGAGCAGTGCTCCCCCTGTGGGAGCACACTGACCACCAGGGGGAGGCTCCTGCATTAAGTGCCTGCCCCCTGGTGGTCAGTGCATATCATAGCAACCGGTCATTCCACCATTCAGTTGATTTGCATATTGCCCTTTTATTATATAGGATTTTTTAATTCCAGGTATTACACATGAATTATCTCAGCCACTATTCTATTATCTATCTGTCTATCATCTATCTATCTATCTATCTATCTATCTATCTATCCATCTATCATCAGCTATCTAACCATAAGAGTGGTGCTATTATTTTCCCAGTTTTGCTAAGGAAAATACTGAGGCTTTCAGAAAATAAAACACCTTGCCAACAAAGCAGCAGTGCTAGGATATAATTCCAAAGCTCAGGTTCTTAATCTCTAAGAAATTTCTGGAGTGGTTGTAAACTTCTCAAAGGAGAAAACTTTTAAAGTATGGTGCTTCAGATTTGGTTTGATCCTCTTTTACATATGTTTAAATTGACCTCATCTACCAAATTTACTTTACATGCCTTTCAATTTTGATCACATATTGGCTTTTCCAAAATTATTCATATTCTCTTTTTAAATGTTGCTCTTCAGTCTCAAGAAGTTTCTCTGTAGGTTTTCCTTTTATTGCTTTTTTCGCATTTGCCTTTCCACACTACTTCATATATAGAATATGTAATATGCACCTGTTATGGTCTATTACTCTCTCTATAATTTTTAAGTTCCAATTCAAAATAACAAGCAAAAAAATACTAAATGGTAAATTGTAGCATTTCTATCACTGTGTAAAAGGCATGTCATTTTTAATTGAATTTATTGGGGTGACATTGGTTCATAAAACCATACAGGTTTCATGCTGCATCGTGTGCTCATACCCAAGATAAAGTCTTTTTCCGTCCCCATTGATCCACTTTTCCCACTTCCACGTTCCCTTCCCCTCTTTCTCTCTGGCTATTATCATACTGTTGTCCATCTCTACTTAATTCCCTCACCCTTTTTCACCTACTCCCTGCCCCCCTCCCCTCTAGTAGATGTCAGTTTGTTCTATGTATCTATGCTTCTGTTTCTTTATTGTTTGTTATATTATTTGGTTCATTACATTCCACATATAAGTGAAATCATTTGGTATTTGTCTTTCTCTGTCTGGCTTATTTCATTTAGCATAATAATCTCCAGGTCCATCCATGTTGTTGCAAAAGGGAGTAAAGACAGTCTCCTCAATAAATGGTGTTGGGAAAATTGATGAGCTACATTAAAAAAAAATGAAACTAGACCAACTTACACCATACACAAGAATAAATTCAAAATGGATAAAAGACTTAAATGTAAGTCACGAAATCATAAAAATTCTACAAGAAAACATAGACAGTAAAATCTCAGACATCTCTCATAGCAATATTTTTGCAGATATATCTTCTTGAGCAAGGGAACAAAGCAGAAAATAAACAAAAGGCATGCCATTTTGTATTTTTATCTTTTACTACAGAAAGTTAAGCAACACAGATTGAACTATTCCTTATCAAAAAATTTCCTGTTCTTTCATATCTATTTTTGTTTATTTTCTGACAGAATCTCTTGACATATCCTTACGTAATGCCATAAACCTTGACTCTGTTCTCTACCTGTTGTATAACATCTTATGTATGAAGTCATGACCAGCTAGAATATTCTTGGTATTAAATATCAGGAAAAAGTAATAAAAACATTTGTAAAAGGCAAGTCTTGCCATAATGTAATATCAAGAATATGAATGGCTATCTCATTATTCAATAAATCTGAAAGTACAATGGTAACAATGCCAGAGAAATACAAAGAAAACCATAATATAAGATGGCAGAAAAAAATGTTATTTAATATAACTTTAAAAATTTAAATCCCTGAAGGGCTTAATACTTTGCCTATAGGTCTTCAAAAATTTTATACGTTATTTTTGCTTAAAAGAATATTTTCCTCATGAAATTATTTTATAATTTCCATTATAGTTTCCATTATGGTAATCTCACCATCAGTCCTTCTACCTCTTCTCTTTGCATTGTTGCCAAAATCATAACTCCATAGCGGTAGCCCATCACGGTTAAACCCAATTATAACAATGCCATCATTCTTGTCACAGAAGGTTCCATAGCAAAGGAATAGGATCAGCAATGAACAAGTGCCCAATTAAGATGAATGAGACCTAAGGACAAATTAGTTGAGGAATATTGGAAGAGACATTTTCTTGTCCCTCTCAGAAAAAGAGAGTTTTCAGGAGTCAGATATTCCTTTTTATGGATGTTGTAGACAGATGACCACCATGAGGGAAGGCAGCTTAAGAATAAAGTTGATCCAACACAAGGCAAATAAAAACATACCAACTCTGGAACCTATCCTGATGGATCTGACACTTATGTGAGCCAATCAATCCTATTTCTTGTTTAAGTTAAGTTGGATTGGGTCTTCTATTATTTGAAATACACATAATGAACCCTTATTGATACATTATTCTTTTCTCTTCTTAATTTCCCATTTTCCTAAAAATGTGCACGTATATTAATGTACTGTTATGACATATCTCAATGTCAGATAATTTTGATCATAGTTCAGTAGCAGATACTTTAGAAGAAACTAACTTACAGGGATGTTTTATGAAAACAACAATATTGAATTTGGGGACTCATCAAAACCTTGAGCCAATTATGTGAAATATCTTCAAAATATCTAAAGCACACCAACAACAAAAGATGATAATTTCTTCTTAATTTTAATACACTGGGAAAGTATACATCTTATAACTTGGGAATATCTTTGGTTTACTTGCATAATTTATTATTAATGCAAGCCTATTTAAGCTCCTACTGACTACATGTATAAAACTCTCCACAATGGCATTATCTGCCTAATGCATTAAATCAAACAATGTTGTATGATCTCAAGACTTTTCACAATCTGGGTCCTCCCACTCTCCATACTCTACCTGCATATAGTGGGAGCTCACAAACATGCACTTTCAGCTCCAGACTCTTCACAGCTGTGCTGTCCCTCTCCCTTCCTTTCCATATAACATCTTAATTTTTTCATCTGTGCTTTTTGGTCAAGCCCTCTTCCTCCTCACCAAGAATAGAACTCTTTGAAATACATAAGCTCTGCCACAATATTTGGCTCTAATTATATCTTACTGTGCATTTACCTGTAATGCTTCTGTCTTCTTTGTAATTAGTTTGTTAGATCATTGAGAGCAAAAATTGGTATTTCTCTTATAACTACCCTCCAGAGCCTAAAATACTGTGTAGTAAATATTAAATGAATACAGCTTTATTAATTAACTAGAAGCCCAGTGCACAAAAATTTGTGCACTCGGGGGGTGGGGGGCTCCCTCAGCCCGGCCTGTGCCCTCTCGCAGTCTGGGACACCTCAGGGGATGACCACCTGCTGGCTTAGGACCGCTCCCTGGGGTATTAGGCCTAAGCTGGCAATCAGACATCCCTCTGGCAGCCTGGGAGCCTTGGGGGATGTCCACTTGCCAGCGGGGAGCAGGCCTAAGCTGCAGTCGGACATCCTTAGCACTGCTGAAGAGGCGGGAGAGGCTCCCACCACCACCACTGTACTGGCAGTCGTCAGCCTGGCTTGTGACTGAGCAGAGCTCCCCCTGTGGGAGCGCACTGACCACCAGGGGGCAGCTCCTGCATTGAGCATCTGCCCCCTGGTGGTCAGTGTGTGTCATAGTGACCAGTCATTCCCAGTCGTTCTGCTGTTAGGGTCAGTTTATTATATAGGATAGAGGCCTGGTGCATGGGTGGGGGCTGGCTGGTTTGCCCTGAAGGGTGTCCCGGATCAGGGTGGGGGTCCTGCTGGGGTGCCTGGCCTGTGTGGGTGAGGGGCTGATGGCTGTTTGCAGCTGGTCACACCCCGTTCATGGGGAGAGTCCCCACTAGGGTGCCTGGCCAGCCTGGTGAGGGGCTGATGGCTGTTTTCAGGCTGGTCAAGCCCGCCCCCCCCCCCCAGTGGGACCCTCTACCCATGGAGGTTTGGCCAGCCTGGGAGAGGGGATGATGGCTGTTTTCAGGCTGGCCACACCCCCTTTAGGGTGGGGGGTCCCTACTGGGGTGCCTGGCCAGTCTGGGTGAGGGGCTGAGGGCTGTTTTCAGGCTGGCCAAGCCCCCCCGGCGACAGAAGCTCCCAGCCTCTCCTTTTTTTTTTTTTTTTATTCTGGGATTTATTTACCTTCTACAATTGAAACTTCGTAGCCTTGAAAGGAGCTCAGAGCCGGCCAGGGTGGGCGGGAGGGAAGCTTGGCTTCTTCCATTGCCAGGGGCAACCCAAGCCTCCTGCTCGCTCCAGCTCCATGGCCACGGCCGGCTGAAAGCAGGTATCTGGGGTTTATTTACCTTCTATAATTGAAACTTTGTTGTTTTCAGTGGAGCTCAGAGCCGGCCATGGCAGACGGGAAGCTTGGCTTCCTCCATCATTGGGGCAACCAAGCCTCCTGCTTGCTCCAGCTCCGTGGCTGCCAGCCACCATCTTGATTGGGTTAATTTGCATATAGTCACTCTGATTGGCTGGTGGGCGTGGCTTAAGGCATAGCGAAAGCACGGTCAATTTGCATGTTTGCTTTTATTAGTGTAGATCATGTTTTATTATTTTCTTACAGAATCTGTCACATGAAACTAGAAAAAGATTTTAATTTACTAGATGGACTGAGGGCTGCCAGATTTACCAAACAAAAATATAGGATGCTCAATTAAATTTAGATTTCAGATAAATAACAAACTTTTTATTGTATAAGCATATGCAGTGCAATATTTGGGGCATAATTATACTAAAAATTGTCTGCCTTATAGTTTAAAATTCAAATATCATTGGATGTCCTTTATTTTTATCTGGAAATCCTAGATTGGCCTTCCCTACAGAAATATGTGTACTCATTTTTCTAAATAAGGTAAATGCCACATTTATGAATTGCTTACCCTTACATAGTTTTGCTAATCAAGTACAATAGTAATGAAGTTCTCTGCATTGTTTCACCTGGTAGTGACAACAAATAAATAGAGTAATCCTTTTCTGAAAGTCACCATGCACACATGTTTAGAGGGAGCAAAGTTAAACAAAACGGCATTTCTGCCCTCAAGTAATTCATAGTTGGGTGGAAGAAGGGAAATCCCATTTCAGTCCAGCCTCTACTTGATGTGCAATCCAGATCATCCATTGGCCAAAATTATTTTTAGGCCTAATCCATCCCTCCTGGGCAAAGATCTAAGATGACACTGTACACTTAGGTTGTCAAAAAAGAAATATATTGGTTTTGAAGTATACATTAAATAGTTCTTGCCTTCGGAGTGTTTATAAACGCCACAATTGATAATCCTACATAAAAATAATTATTTATAATTTGTTTTGACCAGCATGCTTTACTTAGAGTTTGATAATGAAGTTAGTTTAATTATAGAAGATTCTTTTTCTAGTTTCTGGATATTTAATGTGCATTTTATTTAGCAAAAGCAATGAAAATGAAAATTTTTCCCCTCCTAGCTATTGTGCAAATCTTTCACAGGTAAATGCCATGTGATTAATTAATTTGAGTCATGTATTTAAGTGGTTATTAGGATCCAGTGGTTCAGATTTTGAATCTCGGTCTGCTTTAGCTAATTTCTGGTCATCAATCTTTTCCGCAATGGAAAACAAGTTCCCAGGAGAAATTTTCTTTGCCTGGCACAATTTTATAAAGATTCTGTGAGTGCATTTGTGTGTACATAAAGTTTGGTATTAGTTTTTAAATTATTTTTTTCTACACTATATTTGTTAATTTATTGAACACCATGTAATTTGATATCTGTAATAATCAAAGATATCAAATTCCAGAAACATTTTTCATGTGTGTGTGTGTGTGTGTGTGTGAAAAGTATTTCTTAGACTTAGACCATGTAATTCAAGTTTTTAAAACAATGTCTCCTGAACATACATGCATAAAAAATTTTCACTTCTGAAATAGTATCATATTTTTTTCCTTTTGAAAAACACAGAAGTTATTGATCTTAAGCCACCAATCCGTATTTTCTTGAAGGTCATTTTCAATTAAAATAACAAGGCATAATCTAATAAATGATCATTTCCATGGAGTTCAATTGGTTATTAATATATCAGATGAAGTTACAAATGAAATGGAAAAAACAAAATAATAGACATTTTCCTCTTAAATATTAGATAAAATGTCACATTAAAAAAATTCTGACTGGTGTTTGTTAAAATAAATTTGTAATATTGATAAATAAAAAAGGTAATGAGACTATTGGGGTAACTTATCCCAATTTTAGTGATTTGTCAGTCACCAGGGCAGAGGGCTATAGTTAGCATTAGCATTATGCCAAGTCTTTGGAAATTATGAAAAACTCATATACAGAGTATATTTTAGGCTGTCAAAATTACCTTGGGTAGCTCTTCAATTTGATTGGCATCTAGATAAAGCTCCTCTAATGTCCGTTCGAAGTTAAAGACTTCTTTTGGCACCTGCTGAAGGCTGCAGTGGGAGTAATCTAAAACTGAGATGATTTCTTCTTCACCTCGGAAACATCGGCACGGCACCAGACGGCCGATGAGTTTCCGTTTGGTGGTCATCTCCAGGCAATGCACTAGAGAAAAACAGAAAAAGAAAAACACAATTGCTTAATCAACTACCTTCTTGTAATATTTAAAACTTAGAAATTTAATGTTGGTATATGTTGTATAATTACATATTACTTTAAAATTTATATTGGACATGCCCAAGCATTATATCATTTAATCCTTGAACAAACCTACAAGGTATGTGAGATAGGATTTATTCCCATTTAACAGATAAAACAATGGATTTAGAGAGGTTAAGGGACTTCTCAATATCATACAGTTTGGGAATAACAGAACTGGGCCATATTGCAATGTTATTACTATACTTCTACTTCCACTTGAAACATGGATCTACGATATGCTTTTAATTTTACACAAGTAACAGTGGAGAACAGAAACCTCCAGAAATTGTTGAAAAAATACTTTTCTCCCATTTCTGCAAGTTTCACCACTAAGGTTTATGATGTCTTCTTTTTGACCCACAAATTCATATAATCAGTCAACATATACTCATTGAAAAACCGCTCTATTCTAGGCACTGATCTAGGTACTGGGGAGAGAGTGATGAATTGAACAGATTCTCTGTTTTCATGAAGCTTATGTTCTATTGGAACAACAAATCAGAGTTGGATTGGTTATGTGCTTAGAATGAGGGCCTATCTTTATGAATCCTGTGATTTTAATGGGAGAAAACAACTTGTAATCATGGCAGAAACCTGTGACATCCTTGGCATGACTTTCTCTAAGTTAAACTGACTAAATACCATAAATTGTGTACAGATTTGTATCATGCACCTACAGTACTTCATTAAATCTATTATTTTTTATGTTATTCTTCTCATAGACTGTAAGCCTCTTAAGGGTAGAAATCATGTTTTGTTCATATTTTGCATTTGTCTTGGTGCTTGACAACAAATATAGAATGATCAAATGAATACAAGAATAAATAAACAAACATGTCTGGGACTCTTTCCCCAACCACATCAGGTACTGATAGTTTGATTGAAAACTTCTCATTCTAACTAAAAGGTCACTCTGTCTGTGATGTCTCCCCAGGAAGAATAATGAGTAGTGTCTTCCTCTGAGTTCCCAGAGCACTAACTATGTAATTTCCTAGTTATTTGTACCACTAGAGGCCTGATGCATGAAATTTGTGCAAGAGTAGGCCTTCCTTCCTCGTCCCCCCACCCCCCGACCCTGCTGGCACCGAATTCCCTCCGGCGCCCGGGACCCGGGCTTCCTTCGCAGCCCTGGCTTTGTCCAGAAGGACCTCTTTCATTGACCCAAAAGCATATTATGCTTTTATTATTATAAATTTCCCTATAAGGGAGTTCTGTAGGGGCCCAGGGTAGGCCACCCTAAGTTGTCCCCAAATGGCATACCAATTATTTTGATTTAAACTTATTTAAGAAATTATCCTGCAAGAAGAAAACCCTGATCACTCTGTCCCCCTAAAAGTAGAAGATACATCACCAGGTGATAGGTGCCCTACCTGTTCCAGGGGCCTGACACAACCTTATCATAAGATTTAAAAGAATCCAAAGTCTGCATCAAACTAAAAAATTTTGCACAGCAAATGAAAGCATTAACAAAATGAAAAGACAACATATGGAATGGGAGAAGATACTTGCCAATGATACATCCAATAAGGTGTTAATATCCAAAATTTATGAAGAACTCATGCAACTCAACACCAATAAAACAAACAAGCTAATGGGCAGAAGGTCATAATAGACATTTTCCCAAAGAGGACATATAAATGGTCAACAGGCGTATGAAAATATGTTCAATGTCACTAATCAGAGAAATACAAATTAAAACCATAATGAGATATCACCTCACACCTGTCAGAATGGTCAATAAATCAACAAATAAGTGTTGGTGAGGAGGTGAAGAAAAGAGAACCTTCACACACTGTTGGTGGGATTGCAAATTGGTGCAGCTACATGGAAAACAGTGTAAAGGTTCTTCAAAAAACAAAAAATAAAACTACCTTATCATCTAGCAATTCCACTTCTGGGAATATATCTGAAGAAATACAAAACTCTAATTTGAAAAGATATATGCACCCCTATATTTATTACAGTGTTATTTACAATAGCCAAGATATAGGTTAGTGCCTTTCAAGTCTCCATGGGGGGTATCTAACATATTAGGCAACCAATAAATGCATCTAGTAAACATCTGACATTTATCAGGCACCTAGTACACGTTTGCTGAGGTTAGTGCAGTTGTAAAGGTAAGTGACGACTGCTTAGACTAAAATAGTAGCAGTGAGGATGGAGAGGAGTGATAAACTGGAAAGATATTTAAGAAGCACAATCAAGTGTTGGTGAAGGATGAAATGAGAGGTGGAAGGGGAGGCTGTGGAGCAAAGAAAGGTGTCTTAAGAGATTCCCAGGTTTTTAATTTGAGTCACAAGTGGCCACATCGACCACCCAGCTGTGATGCTGTAGAGCTGACATATACCCTGTCTATCTTGATGACATACAGATGAGTGAGGAATCAATTGTTCATGCTTTTTGTCACCCAGTGACTTGCACTTACCCCTTTTGTGCTGAACAACATGGTTGTTTTTGATACCCACCTTGTGCTACCACCACAAATTTTTTATTATGAACCAAGAGAAATAAGACAAAATCCAGGTTTGGCCAGAGGGTTCACTGTCCACCAAGACTTCTGGAATTTAATTCATTTATAACTGCTTTGTTTTTCATTGACTCAAATGGTAGGCACCTTTGATCATCTTTTCTGTCCCATCTCTCATCCCCACAATGTGCTGAGGCTTTCCCTGGCTCAACTTCTCTTTCCTCTACACCCTGAACTCTGAGATTATGCCTTACATCATGATCAACTTCAATGAGCCTCATCTTCTTCACTGAATGCTCCCTTCCCATCGTAGTCTCAATAGAAACTTGGCTGACCTACAGGCTTTACAAGTGGAACATGATGATTTCCAAACACTTCAGGCTTGGAAAGTGGAGTTGTTATCCTCCTTTGTTCTCTAAAAACTATTACTTTTCTTTCATCTTGTAAAACCTCAGCGCTTTGATGGTCTCATTACCTGGCAGTAACATCACTCTGCCCTTCTTCAGACCTTCCATTTATCATCACTTTAACATCCTCTCCCCCCACTGATAACTTTGGTATCTAATGCATGGACTATTTCTCAATCACAATTCTTTCCATTCCTTACTTATGCCCCATACAGATAATAATTTTCAACATTTTAGAGTTTTTTTTCTTACTCTAAAATTCTAAATAACTTGATTATAGTGCTACTACTGACTTTGCAATGACAGGTTTCTAGTGTAAAATGTGGCAGTTTATCTTTCTTCTAATAAATTCCCACATACTTGTAATCAACCAAACAATATTGTTTTAAATTAATAGTATTTATTTTATGATGACTATATTCCACTGCAATTCAATCACATTTTATTTCTTGTGCTTTTTTTTTCTTTAAAAATTGCCTCTTGTTTTCTTTGGTTGGGTTTTCTATGCACCTTCCACTAATTCAATATCCTATCTCCTCTTGGTATAGTCAAACAAATGTAATTTGATTTTTAATAATTTCTCACTCCCCTGAAATAATCCGTTAGAAGCAGTCTATCTTCTTGCTCCTATTTGGGTTAGTTACTTTTTGCTTGCTAGACTTCTTGGAATATAATATCCAATGTTGGAATATAACATCTAATAACTTACTGAGAAAGCATCTATGGTAGGTACATTTTTTGAAAACTTTGCATATCTGAACATGGTTTTATTTCACCCACAAGCAATTAAAAGGTTGGTTGAATATACACTTCCAGGTCAGAAATAATTTTCCTTCTGTATTTGAAGGCATTTTAATTTAATATTTTCTAGCTTTGAAAATGGTTGCCAGGAAATCCAGTCCCATTACTATTCAAAATCCCATTTTATACCCACATTCCCTTCCATCAGAACATTTTAGAATTTTTATCTTATCTGTAGTCTTTTGAAATTTCATGAAAATGTGCTTTGATGGTGTGTGTCTGTGTGTGTGTGTGTGTGTGTGTGTGTGTGTGTGTGTGTTGTTTTTAAATTCCATTGTACTGGATACTTCATGGGCCTCTTCAATTTGAAAGCACTTATCCTTCAATTCTGTTAAATTTTCTGTTATTTAATTGGTAATTTCCTCCTCTTTGTTGTTTTTATTTTCCCTTTTTCTGCAATCCTGATTAGCTGGATGTAGGACCTACCTTTTAGATCTACCTGGTAACAATTATTTTTTCTCTTGTAATTTCCATGTCTGTGTTCTTTTATACTATTTTCTGAGAGAGTTTCTTAACTTTATCTTCTAAATCTACTGACTGTATTATCTATATCTGATAGCATATTTTACTTTCCACAAGTTATTTGTTGCTTCCTGAATGGATGCTCCTTTTTCATAGTATGTCAGGGGACCATAAAACGTTCATGTTCTCTTAGATTCTTAGAAGATATTAACAATACACTTTAAATCTTTTTTCCTCCTGTTTCTTGCATTATTTCTGAATTCTATTTTCTGTTTGTTTATTTAGGTCTTTATCTTTCATGATTGGGCTTTAAAAAATATCTGCTGATCCCTGGCTGTCCTTCAATATTGAAGAGTGAAGCACTAAAAAGTTAATTGGAAGCTTTGTATGCATAATAGGTTTCACTGCAGGATGATCTGGCAGAAAGCCAAAGAATATTCTCATCTTCTGTCTGGAGCATAGCTGTGCAGTTTTGTATATAGAGAAATTCAGTCAATTTTCCTATTTTCAGTACTAAGTCTCTTCCAGTTCCTTGCCTGGTACCTGTTGCCTTCAAGACTCAAAGGAAATCTATGGAGTAAATTACTTTTTGTACCCCTTTGAGAGTACTTTATAATGTAGCTCATAATGTACTTTGCATGTAGATGAATATAAACTACATCTTCATTCCCTGTCTTCTCAAAATTTGCTGAAATTTCTTATCTCTAGATGTCTTTTATTTTCTCTGTCTTTATGGCTATATGTATTTTAAAATTTCTTTCATTTGGTGAAAACTTGGTGGTAAGAATAGATAAATAAAGAAGGTGGGAAATTATCTTCCAGGTTTAAGAGGAAGTTTTTCTCTGATCACTTTTAGACTTTTAATCCCTCATTAGTTAAACTATTAGGAATACTGGGCAGAGAACTACATCCTTCTTTGGAACAATCCCTTTCTTTGGCTCCCGTGACAGCATTCTCTTCTGACATTTATCCTTGCACTTCATTTCCTCTATTTCAATTTTTTGAGAGGATGCTATCTTCTCTCCAAACACTGAGATTTATAGTATTAGATACTCCCCTCACCCCTTCCAGGCCCATTCCCTTCTAATTACACACTCTTCCCTTTTACAGTCTCATTTAACTTTGATGAGTGGATGATTATAAACGTTCTTTTGATCTCTACTCAGATTATTTTTCTTATTTTTTCTACTTTATGGGCATCTCAAATATAACTGTTCAAAACTGAAGTGATGCTCTTAAAAGGTAGTGAGCATCATGATGGTCAAGAATATGGAGCTAACTTCCTCGCTGTGTGTCTCTTGGCACACTGTTTTACCTCTATCAGTTTAGCCATCTATAAAATAAGAGTACATAAAAAAATACTAAAATTGTGTCTTCAGGTTTTAAGCATTCACAGTGTAAGCAACGACTGTTCTGCCCCAAAACCTCCACCTCATCCTGTGTTCTAAATCTCAGTGGATGGAAATATCATTCGCCTAGTTTCTTAATATAGCAACTTTGGCACTGTTCTTGACTCCTCTAGTTCGCTCACTTCCCACACCTATTACCAAGTCCTAACCATTAAATAGCCTAAACTTTTATTGAACCAAGTTCAATTGCTCAGCAACCTAGCTCAAACTATTATCTCTTGCACTTATGCCTGTCTCTCTTTTTTCCCTCCACAGTGCAGCTGGAGTGACCTTTTAAAAACATAAATATTATGCTGTCACCCCCTTGGTACAAATACTTCATGACTCCTCTCTGACCTCTAGGCAAAGTCTAACATTTTTACTCTGGCATAATAAGGATGGTGATGCCCTGGGGTCTGACTGCTGCCTTCCACATACACTCTTCTCATTCCTTTCTGGCTTTTTGCATTCACAGCTTCTTTTATAACAAGACTACATGATTTCTCTTATGCCAGAGCCTTCAGCAATAAGGCTGCTTCTGCATAGGTACATTTATTTCCCTTGCCGTTTAAAATAATTGTATGAAGAAGGGAAAATAGCAGCTACTTATTATCAAGGCAGGTTATGATTCTTGAGCATATATTCCAACTCTATGCTGCAATTCCTGTTGATCACATTTTAATTACTTAATTCAATATCAATCTTGTATACTAGATTGAAACCTCTGAGAAGAGGCCATGTCCAGCCTGTTCAACAATGCATATTTCCAATAAGTTAGTTAGTATCTGGTTCAGAGTTGATACTTTAAAAATATTGATTGTTAACAAATCAATATGGGAGCTAGATGAATATAACTTTCATTTGTACAGTCCTTGCAAAAATTTCAAAACAATTTATAACCTTTCACCTTGCTTTTTCATAAAATAGGCATATGTATAACTTTCCATATTTTAATAACTAATTAACATTTAGTGAATCTGTGATGTGCATAAGGTCACACACAGAGTAATTAGTAGACTTGAGATTGGATCTCATATCTCCTTACCCCAGAATCACTGATTTTTAAAGAAATATATTTTTATTGATTTCAGAGAGGAAAGAAGAGGGGGAGAGAGAGATAGAAACATCAACGATGAGAGAAAATCACTGATTGGCTGTCTGCTGCACACCCACACTGGGGATTGAGTCCACAATCTGGGCCATGTGCCCTGACCGGGAATCAAATTGTGATCTCCTGGTTCATAGGTCAATGATCCACTGCTGAGCTACGCTGGCCAGGCAGAATCATTGATTTTTTTTTCTATTAGAGATCTTGCATTACATTGATAGCAATGTATATAGATCAGCATATGAGAATTTATAGTCATGACTTTATTATCAGTTCACACACACACACACACACACACACTCACACACACGAGAGTCATTTTGACATAGAATACTTTATAGATGCAAAACAGAATGAAGGGGTGGCAGTGAGGGAAATAACATTGGCCTCTTAGTGATCAGTTTTAAATAATTTTTTGAATGTCAAAAGTATGGAAATGTAATGTGGTAGAATTGAGAAAGCTTTTCAGGAATTGTGTAAGCACAAAACACAAGAAAGTACATACACATTACATACATTATATACAGAAGCACATATATTTTTTTCTGAAACATGACCATAGCCCAGTATACCACAAAGACATGTAGCTTCATGCCCAGTGTTTGGAGTCTGACTCAGAAGCAATCTGATTTGTTGTGTTACTACATATCCTTAGCGCACATCCAAAAGAGAAATTCTTAGATTTTCAGTTTTTCAAAAGGATTTAAAGAGGCAAAACAGGTATTCATCTTTTCCTGGCAAGACCCTTCCAGTAAATTCCTTGAAATCAAAGATAAAAGCATTTTTTTCTGGTTACTCACAACACTACATTGATCCCCTTCTCGCTTGAATCGTGTTTTTAAAAAATCTAAATTGAATAGCTAAAGGGGATTTTTTTCTATAACCACAGTGTGCAGTCAACAGCCTCCCTTTTGACATTCTCCTAGAATCAAATGCATTTAAACAGCAGGTTTGATAATAAGGCCTCACCCAAGTGAAGTCAAAGGAAGATTCACCTGCTACATTCTTCAAACCCTTCTCTACTGATAATTTATGCCAAAAAGAATTTCAACCATTTGAGAATTATGCCTGCAGTAGTTGACTCAGGCTATAAGAATATGAGTATCAAAACAGCTGTCTTTCGATACCTCTGTGCATTCCTTAGGATTTTATACCTTTGTCTGGTCTGTTCATGCTATCCTTGTATAATATTACATACCTTGAAAGATAAAGGGATAAAGGAAAGTTCAATCTTTCTAAGATTTCTTGGGACAAATACCCTGGCTATCCTCATTAGTTGGCACAGACTTACATTTTTCAAATAACAAACATTTCTAATTTATTCACTGAGAAACCTTTGCTTCACTAAATGTGCCACAGGGAGATGGAAAACTGCCAAGTTCTCTCCATGTCCTACTTCAAGAAACATCCTTAAAACCATTACCTAACCTCAAGTATGTCTCTGAAACCCCCTTATCAAGACAACTGGCATGTTGCTTATAGGACTCCATGTGGAGCATCTGAGGCTTGTTTTTTGACCATTAAAATGATCCCACTTCAAAAATACTCAGATTTCAGGGGTTTGTTTTCATCTTGTCATTACAATATTTGAAAGCCTGCAATTATTACACACAATTTTATTTGCTTTCAATACATGGGCACCAGTTTGTCTTGATAAAGATCAATGAACTGTCATTAGGACAAAACCCTTGTGGTCCTTAATGCTGATATTATCACATTAGCAATCAAAACAAGAAATCAAGAAGAAAAGCATGGTGCCTGGGACCTAGAAGAAGCTTATCAAATATTTCTAAGTTATGCTTCTAGACAAGCTACTTCTTCAAAGAATAAAGCAATGTTTCTGTTCTCTCTATACACATTCTTCCCATTTCATCTACTGATTTCAAGAGTCTTTCTATGAATGATTCCCAATATAAACCATCATCCCTGATATAGTTTTTGCTTCATGAGCTCCCTATCTTTGAATAAAATTTAACTAATCTAAAGCAGATCTTGGAAATATTTATAAAGCACCTACTTCACACTAGACACTGCCCTTTCCTTCTTGATTTCTAATTTTGATTAGCTTTGTTTTAATTCTCTTAATTCTGAACCTTGGAGTCATCTTTTACTGCTTCTTCTTTCTTTCCTCCCATAGTAAACTGTCTACATCTTCCCATTTCTTTCTTTACCATTCATTCAATCTGGATCAGACCCTTATCATATCCTGGTGGTAGTGCTAAAAATATAACTGTATGGATGTATACTTTTTCCAGATACCTTTACTTTACCATCATTTGTTCAACACATATTTATTAAATGCCTACTCTGTGGTAGGTAGGTACTGGGTTATAAGTAGGAAATACCAGTGAATAAAAGAGCTCTGGTTCCTGCTCTAATGAATTTACTGGGTAGTAAGGAAGATGAATACTGAATAAAACATGTGCAAATACTAGTAAATCCATAATTGCAGATTATGATAATTGCTATAAAAGGAAATTTTAAAGTTATATCCATTTTATATATTGACATACACATTAAGTATCTTGACTAATCTCCTAAAATGCATGTCTATTCCCCAGCTCTAGAATCTTCACAGAGTCCAGATTTTCTAGAGCAGTATTCCCCAGTCCATGCTCCTGGGTGGTATCTTCCTCTAAGAAATAAGTATATTAATATGACCCCAGAAAGGTCTTGTGGTAAATATGTTTATCTTTGTTTACTAAACACTTTAAAAAAAACCAAAAAACAGAAAATGTTGAAGTTTATCACTATAATTAGGAATGAGTATTTAGATTACATTTTAGGAAATTCTGGTCTACACAATATTTTATCTTGACATTTAAACTCATTTCAACCCAATTTTTCAGCTGTTTTATCTTGTACTTTCATATGCATACTTTTCCAATTCTGTGCTCTAGCTTACATCACACCCAATATGTCCCTTACCCATGTTTCCCATCTATACCAGTCTGGCCAATTTATGCTAAACCTATGATATCTTTATAAACCATGGTGGTTATTAGAATTCATTTGCAGGTCTTAAAACATCACAGTAACTGATATTATAGAAACCTGTAAAATGGAACATCTTAGAATGATAAATAGAATGTTCTGTTTTACTCTTTATTTACGTCATTGCCTATGAGTCACAGTGTGTGCTATTAAAAAAGTCCATAGAATTTGAGTTTAGATCATTTATTCAAGCTCAACTTCTTTTTAAAGGTTTCTCTAACTGTTCCAGACTATATAAAAAATGCTGCTTTCCTTGTCTTCCTCCTCCTCGTTGTTATTGTCATCTTAACTAACTACTTTAAAGAACATCAACCTCAGGATTATAGAATCAATTTGGGAAAAAAGTCTCTTGAGAGAAGATTTTTACTAAGTAATGGCATATACAAGGTTACTCAAAATGACTCCTTATTGTATCACACAGATGAGTAACAGTATTTTAGTATTTCCATTTTCTCTTGGAATTTTAATCTACTCACTTAAATATGAAAATATAACAGTGGAGGACAGTAGAAATCAGACTTCAAGATTAGATTAATAATAGTCTGAGTTCAGAAAAAAGTTCTAATTCTGTAAAAAAAAGTTATAGTTATGTTTCTTATAGAATTTGTTTTCAGATAAATTGTGAACCTCAGCCAAGAGCAGCATAAAGACATCAATTTCTAAGATTTGGGACACTCTTAAAGATCTAACTTTCGTAAGGTGATAATCTAAAATAATAAATTGCTGGAATAATATCTGAAGGCTTGTTCACAGAGAGACAGAATAAGGGAATAGAACAGAAGTAGTCAAATAAAGGCTATTTAATTAATACAATCTTAGGTTTGGTTGAACCTTAGTCTGATCACTTATCTCACCCTTACATAAATTACTCATAAGATGGTCTTATACCTTAATATCTCCTGAGATATTTTTTATGCTGTAGTATAAGATAATGATTTATATTCTTAATGATGACTGAGCTATTAAGAAAAATATTAATTATTTACATGATTTATTGAGAAGCCAGAGTTGTATATAGTACATTTAGAAATACTAGTTTAATCAAATATTTTATTTAATAAAAATTTGGGTACAAGATGGTAAATATTTACTTTTATAAAAAAAAAAGTCCACTTTGTATGAAGCATTTCACTCCACATCTTCTTTCAAGATTTGAGAAGATGCATTTATTGGGAGCTAGCAAGCAAACATTTTCCATGTAGTTCTCATCTTAGGAATTCCTTGCCTTTTGTGTTGTGACACAATGTCAATATGGTGCCCTTCACAAGACATGATGAAAGATCTGTGTTTTCAAACTGATATAAACAACTCAGAGAAAGCACTTTTAAATGGCATTTCATGCTGTTTTATACTCATTCTTCAATCATAACTATAGATAACTTCTAGCATTATCTATATTTATTAATATTTTATTTAATGCTGATGATGGTGGTACTTGTGTCTTCTATTTAGAGCAAATGCTGCAATTCTGAAACTCAACTAAATAAACAGGACTTGTAGTGGCAATCTTTTAATCAATTAAGTTGCTTTGGGTATAAATCTAGGCAGTTACTTTATAATTGGAAAGATTTTAAGAGATTTATGAAACAAATAAGCTTGCTTGATGTCACCCTCAGGCTGAAGAAAGAGTCAGAGTAAAAGGAATATTAATTGAACAAGTTTAAAGCTGGAAGGAAGTTAAAAACATGGGAGAATGCACTCATGAAAGCTTCCCAGGTTGGAATCAGAGGTGCATTTAAAACTGAACTGTTTAGGAGAAACCAAGATGGCGGCATAGGTAAACACCTGAAATTGCTGCCTCACACAACCACTTCAAAACTACAACTAAAAGACAAAACAGACATCATCCAGCACCACAGGAAGGCTGGCTGAGTGGAAATTCTACAACTAGAAGGAGAGAGCACACTAAGACTCAGAGGAGGTGCGGTGTGGAAGTAAAGTGCAGAGGTACAGAGGCGCGCACAGAAAGAGCTGGCAATGGAGGACGTGGTTGTTTTTTTCGATCGGGAGGGAGACACAAGCCCCCAACTGCTCTGGACTCCAGTTCCGGGCGAGTCTCTGGGGACCCAGACTCATACAGGGAGAAACTGGACTGTCTGGCATTGGGCGGAACTCAAGGGCGGCTTTCTCTCAGAGGTGCTTGCAGCGATTACCTCGGGACACTGAGACCCAGGGCCTCTTAGGGCAGGGATGAGGATCAGCCATAGCTGTTTGCTCTGCCCTGTTGATTCCCTGAGACCCTGCCCCACCCAAGCTGTGTGCAGAGGCTTTTGCATATGAATGGCCTGGCCCTTTGCAATCTAAAATTACCTAACAAACTGGAGCTGGGTCAGAGAGACCCAGAACATCCAAAAGAAGGCCCAAGGCCCCACAGCAGCTCGTATTGCTTCACAGCTGGGCCTCATCTGGGCACCTCCAAACCCCAAACAAAGAAGAGGAATCTGCAGATCTCTCCGTAGCTCCTGCTGGATAGCCTCAGGCAGAGTCTAAATTAGCACCTCCTTAGAGATCCAAGAGCCAGTGTACCCAGTGGTCAGAGTGGGACCATCCAGAATACAACTCCTCAGATCCATAAGGGACACACTCAGGGGGCAGACTCAGTGAGCACCAAAGCCACACTGAAGCAAGTCTTGCCCCAGAAGGGTGTCTTCAGCACAAAATTTCTCCTACCATAGACACAGCTGTTTCTCACAGAAAATTGGCCTGGAGGTCAATTCCTCCCAGTGATACCTACAAGAATCAAGGCTTAACTACAACAAGGCTGTGCACAAAGCCAACAAAGGGGTGCACCAAGAGTGTCCACCTCAGGTAATTGGGGAGGCTGAGCCACTGGGCTCTATAGGACACCTAGCACACAAAGCCACTCTATCAACACAGCGAAGCAGCCAAAATGCAGAGACAAAGAAACAGGTCACAAATGACAGAAATGGAGGAAAGCAAACTACTGGATATAGAGTTCAAAACCACACTTATAAGGTTACTCAAGAATCTTCTAGAAACCGCCAATAAATTTAGTGAGACTCTCGAGGATATGAAAAAAGACCAACTAGAAATTAAGCATACACTGACTGAAATAAAGAATATTATACAGAGATCCAACAGCAGACAAGAGGATCCCAAGAATCAAGTCAAAGATTTGAAATACGAAGAAGCAAAAAATACCGAACCAGAAAAGCAAAAAGAAAAAAGAATCCAAAAACATGAAGATAGTGTAAGGAGCCTCTGGGACAACTTCAAGCGTACCAACATCTGAATTATGGGGGTGCCAGAAGAAGAGAGAGAGCAAGATATTGAAAACCTATTTGAAGAAATAATGACAGAAAACTTCCCCTACCTGGTGAAAGAAATAGACTTACAAGTCCAGGAAGTGCAGAGAACCCCAAACAAAAGGAATCCAAAGAGGACCACACCAAGACACATCATAATTAAAATGCCAAGAGCAAAAGACAAAGAGAGAATCTTAAAAGCAGCAAGAGAAAAACAGTCAGTTACCTACAAGGGAGTACCCATATGATTGTCAGCTGATTTCTCAATAGAAACTATGCAGGCCAGAAGGGAGTGGCAAGAAATATTCAAAATGATGAATAGCAAGAACCTACAACCAAGATTACTTTACCCAGAACGTTTTTCTTTCTGAATTGGAGGGTCAGATAGAGGATCCCCACGGGTAACATGGCTCTGGTGGCTTTGCACCCCCGACCACACTCCTTGTTATAGGTATCGTGAAAAGCTATCTTTAAGGAAGGGGAGAAGAAAGAAAAAAGGACAGGAAGAAAAAGCTACAGATAACACTTATAAACTGTAAAAATACATTTCTTTCAACAAGTGTATTCTAAAAATCAAGTGAATAAAAAATCTGATGAACAGATTAAACTAGTGAACATAATAGAATCAGGGGCATAGAAAGGGAGTGGACTGACAATTCTCGGGGGGAATGGGATGTGGGGGGTGCGGGAAGAGACTGGACAAAAATCGTACACCTATGGATGAGGACCGTGGGGGGGGGGGTAAGGGCGGAGGGTGGGGTGGGAACCGGGTGGAGGGGAACTATGGGGGGAAAAAAGAGGAACAACTGTAATAATCTGAACAACAAAGATTCATTTTAAAAAAATAAAACTGAACTGTTTTGTTACGATTCTGAATTTTTTTAACTGTTATTCTACAATATAGGATTAAAAGTATAATTTCAAACAACAATTTTAAACATCCTGAGTATTTAAATGCTTACCTTTATTCATCCTATAAGTAATAGATTCCCTGGCTGGAATTTTTTTAGTTAAAATTTTTACCGAATTAAATTATTTATCAGATGGTGACAGGCACCAGGATTTGAGAGAATTAAGAGAATAAAATCAGTAGTAAACATTTTGCAAAGAGGACTGGAAAAGTTTCAAAGAAGGCAGGTGAGCTCTTTCAATGAAGAGCATGCCTAAATGATGGGCTTCTGCTGGAAGACAGAAGGCACTTCACAAAGATCAGAGAGCTACTAGAATAATCATCTCCAAAACTCAAATATAAACTTGTGTTAGATTCTTCACTGGCTCCCGCCACCTTTGCTACCAACCCCAGAGTATTGCAGAGCCAGGCATATAGGCAGCTGCCAAGATTTCAGTCTCCTCTCACACTGCACCTTCCATGCCTTTAGGCCTTTACATTACCTGTTTCTTCTCCTGAACTACTGTCTCTCCTGGATTACTCTTCTAAGCATTATCAGTTAAACCTAAAGCTGATCCTTATATAAAAAAAAAAAACTCCTCTACTGTCTCTATTATTCCTGAACTGTATCTTCCCAGATTCATGAGTTGAAGCCCTAATCTTTAGAACCTCAGAATGTGGCCTTATTTGGAAATAGGATTGTTGCAGATGTAATTAGTTAAGATGAGGTCATATTTGAGTAGAGTCCTGTTTTTTAAAAATATGTTTTATTGATTTCAGAGAGGAAGGGAGATGGAGAGATAGAAACATCAATGATGAGAGAGAATCATTGATCAGCTGCCTCTTGCATGCCCCACAATGGGGATCGAGCCCACAACTCGGGCATATGCCCTGACTTGGAACTGTTACCTCCTGGTTCATAAATCGATGCTCAACCACTGAGTCATGCTGGCTGGGCTAGAGTCCTATTTTTACAGAAAGAAAGCCACATGAAGAGAGACTCGCATAGAAAGACAATGTGAAGAGACACAGAGAAGACATCTACAAGTCAAGGGGGGAGTCCTGGATTAGATCCTTCCCCCATAGCTCTCAAAAGGATCCAACCCTGATAATCACTGATTTTGTACTTCCAGCCTCCAAACTTAGGAGGAAATGAATTTCTGTTAAGTCATCCATTTGTACTTTGTTATGGTGGGGTCCCTAGCAAACTAATACAATCCCCTCTTTAGCTTCCAACCAAAAGTTAGGTGTGTCATCTCCAGTGTCTATAGAACCCAGGGTCCAATCTGGTGTAGACCTATTACAATTGTTTCCTTGTCAATCTCTTGAAGTAGCATTAATCCTTTTTTTGGTGTTTTATTGTGGGGTTTTTTTGGCATTAATTCTTAATTAGAACTCTGTCTTTTATTTGTATTTCTAATCCAAGACAGACATATGATGTGAAATTATTTTTGTACAGATTAATGAATAGAGGCAAAGATGGAAATCTTTCACTAACCCAGTTGCAAAGACTTAAAACTGCAATTTCAAATGCAAGCAAAATTACCCAATAAAAGTATAAAATTAGATATTCAAGGAAAATGTGTGACATAACCAAAAGAACAAAACAAATAGGTCACCCACTAAATTATCAGAAATAAATACCCAGAAAAATAAATGATTGAATATATTTAATCAGTAGACATAGTGAACATAAATAACTTGAACCTAAAAATTGAGCCCATAGAGTTAAATAATATTTCAGAAGTATTTTGAAAAATTGATATGATGGTTATCATATGGAAATGATAGGAATAACTTGTTTGGGAGAAGCAGTTCTAATAGAAAAGAGAGAGCATTATATGTCATCCCAAACTGATACTGGAGTAAATCAAAGAACATTTGAGAGGATGAAAATATAAAGTATGCTTTTAGAGAGAGAGGAAGGGAGAGGGAGAGAGAAGTAGAAACACTGATGAGAGAGAAACATCAATCGGCTGCCTCCCGCATGCTCCCAACCAGGTATCGAGTCCAAAACTCGGGCATGTGCCCTGACCAGGAATCAAACTGTGACCTCCTGGGGCATGGGTTGATGCTCAACCACTGAGCAACACTGGCCAGGCAAGAGTATACTATTAACCACCAGGTCATGTGGAATATATCTGAGTGATACTTTTCTTTTTTAAAAAAATATATTTTTATTGATTTCAGAGAGGAAGGGAGTGGGAGAGAGAGATGGAAACATCAATGATGAGAGAGTATCATTGATTGGCTGCCTCCTGCATGCCCCCTACTGGGGATCGAGCCCACAACCCAGGCATGTGCCCTTGATGGAATCGAACCTGGGACCTTTCAGTCCACAGGCTGACACTCTATCCACTGAGCCAAACTGGCTAGGGCTGAGTGATACTTTTTTAATGAACATTTTATACTGGCACAGAGAGAACAGAATAAGAGTAAGGAGAGAAGAACTGTTTAGACATTTTGGACATACAATTCTGCTCAACCAAAATTTTGCTACTCAAAATTCCTGTATGTTTTTTTTCCAGAATATAAAAGTAATGCATATTTATTTTAAGAATGGGAAAAAATAGAACAGTATAAGAAAAGAAAATTCACTATTCTCCTACCATCCAGAAGTAAAGCATTATTAACATAGTGGAGCCCTTCCTTTCACTTAAGGTTGCACTCTAAATACAGACAGACACATACACCTCCCCCCCACACACACACACAACACGCACATATTATTAAGATTAAATACATTGTTTTGTGTCATGCTTTTCTACTTAGCAGAACACTGTGAACATTTTCTCATATCATTAAACATTCCTTGAAACATACTTTTTGGAGACTGAAATATTCTGTTGTGAATATGTCTACCAATTTATTAATCAATCTTTTTTCTATCCTAGAAATGTATATAATTCAACATTTCCCCAAATTATAATTAGTGCCTTAATTAACAACCTCATATATAAGCTATTGTGCTTTTATTAGGTGAAAAGTATTTGAACACTTTTACTCTTCTTGATAAATACTGTAAAATTGCTCAATTATTTGTACCAACTGAGACTGACCAGAGTATTATATGTGAATATCCATTTCTTTGCACCACTGCCAGCAGATATATTCAGTTTATTTCCAATCTTTGTCAGTTTTAAATAGCAAAGTATAATTTAAGGTGTTTTTATTCTCTTCATTTGTTCCTCCCTTGATATATTCTTACAAAACCAGTTTGTTTAATGGATTTAACTCAAGGGCTTACTAATAGGAAACACTTTTACTTTTCACCAATCATTGCCTTCAAACATCATATTTGGAAACTTCTTTCTTGGACAATAGCTTATATCTTAGTTTTCTAACTTTTCAATTATAGGAAGCGTCTCATGTAGATAAATAGACTCATTCTCAGGTATAGTTCCAGAACAATGTGTGAATAACCCAGATATTTTTGGAAGTTTACTAATGGCCCTGATTTTTGAACAGGTGGGTCCATTAGAAGAGAACCTTGTAAATAATTATATAAAGGTCACATTTTCAAATTTTAAAAATTCTTTGCCACTTATACAGGGTTAATAGAACTTAAGGTCTCATTTGGTTGTGAGTTTCCAGGGAAGTGATATTTATAATAACATGAATAAATGGTATGAAAAATATTTCTAAGATTTTTTCTCCATTGTCAATAATGAACCTTTTCAAATGGAAATGCCTCCTGATAACAATTCTATTGACTGACCTTGAACTTTTGCACCAAACCTTAGATCTTACTTCTTTTTCTTACTGAGATGTGATGCCACAGACTAAATAATTATTTTAGTAATATAAACTCAATGTTTTACTTTGTTTGTGAACCTAATTAGAGCTTAATCCACTTCTAGCAATTATAGTGAGATTAACATATGGATGCTGTCAGAACAAATCTTCTTTCTATTTCACATTGTTTTAGATATATGTAGAACAAAACAAGGTACAGAAATGAGCGTCAGCGGAGACAAAAATGCACCTGGGTTCTCATTAAGTAGCAACAACTGTCTACCTAGACCAGTAGTTCTCAACCTTGCCTGCACATTAGAATTACCTGGGAATCTTTTTAAAATCCTGATTTCTGGGCCTCATCCTCTGGAATTTAAAATCAGGATTTTAAAAAGATTCCCAGGTGATTCTAATGTGCAGCCAAGGTTGAGAACCACTGACCTAGACTGACTCTCAACCAAGAGCCAAATCTAATCTGAATCAGAAAAGTAAAATAATTCCATTATTCTTCTGGACCATCTGCTTAGTTTTTAAGGACAGTAGACAATAATTCATTAAATGTATTTAAATGTATTGCTGTGTTGTGTGTACATGTGTGTGTTGAGGTTCAGAGCAAGCAGTGTTAAAAGGAGGGGGAATGATAGATAAATGAATGTACCAGATAATTACAGTAACCTTTTTAGCTTCTTAGATTAAATGTGCTATTTATATTTTTAAAATATTCTC
>NW_005871313.1:1132762-1134952 GCF_000147115.1 Myotis lucifugus | reverse complement strand
CCTCTCACAGTCCAGGACTGCTGGCTCACAACTGCTCACCTGCTTGCCTGATTGCCCCTAACTGCTTCTGCCTGCCAGCCTGATCACCCCCTAACCACTCCCCTGCCAGACTGATCGATGCCTAACTGCTCCCTGCTGGCCTGATCGCCCCCAACTGCCCTCCCCTGCTGGCCCAGTCGCCCCAAACTTCCCTCCTCTGCTGACCTGGTCATCCCCAACTGCCCTCCCCTGCCAGCCTGGTCACCCCCAACTGCCCTACCCTGCAGGCCCGGTTGTCCCCACTGCTCTCCCTTGTAGGCCCAGTCACCCTTAAGTGCCTTCCCCTGCAGGCCTGGTTGCCCACCACTGCCCTCCCTTGAAGGCCATCTTGTGGCCACATGGGGGTGGGCCATCTTTGTGTTGGAGTGATGGTCAATTTGCCATATTACCTCTTTATTATATAGGATAACAGATATATTTGGGGCAGAGTAAAGGAATTAAAAGAATACTTTATCATACTTTTAGAAATTTCTAAATTTTAAATAGAGAGTAAATATGTACAATCATTTAGTCTGAAATCAGAGCAAAGATTTCTTCTTGCTTGGTAAAAGGTTATATTCAGGTAAGCCCTCTAAGATTGTTTTCCCAGTGAATTTCCTCCCCCTCTACAACCTTCTTAATGAGTACCTACTTTCACTGTCCTTTAAACCTGTAACAATGTGAATGCATCCCTCTCATCGTTTTCTCCCCCAATCTAACCTTTCTAATGTACTGCCATCTTTCAGTTAACAAATTGACAACTCATCTGGTCTCCTAAACTGAATCTCTGGGCCATTGTCCACTCTTGTTTTCTATCATTTTCCACGCTCAATGCCACAAATGAGTCATATTTTCAAATGTGGCCCCTGGTCTCTGTAATCATTGCTGAAATGTTGGGTTATGTTTCCTTTCCTTCGTTTGACTTCTTTAATATCTTTCTAATTGGTTACCACACAGCCTACCCTATAAATGTTGTAAATGTTGTAAATGTTGTCAACTTCTTCCACCCAACACATAGCCACAATGCCTTTACATTCTTCCAAGCTTTTGCAAAGGCATTTCTCTGACAGGAATGATCTTTGGGTGTTTGTGTGTTTTTTTTCACTTGGAGAAATCTTAATCATTCAATCTTGAGGCAGCTGGAATGTCACTCCCTCAGCAGATCTTTTCCAGCTTCCTTAGGATGTAAGTTTCTTCATTTGCCCTTAGAGCATGCTCTGGCATTTATTGTGGGAAGTTGTCAAAGCTCATTCTGAGGACTCATCAGGACACCAACCCTGACCAAGACAGACAATTTCAGAAATCTCTCCTCTAAAAGTCTCCTTTCCTAGCTAGCTGGTGACTCAAATTTCTTTTTAAATTTCACTGGAAAGAAAAGTCAAAGCATTTTCATGCTTAACTAGATATTACATATCGGGGGGGGGGCATCTAAATGATGAATCATCTTTCTTATGAAATGTCTTCTATGGTAACATCTGTGTTCTAAATAACATGCTGGCAGGTTATAATAACCAAGTCCAGACACCAACTCTGCTTTCTATCACAATATTCTATTTTGATTCAGATATAAAACATATCATATTTTTAAAATTCTTTGTCATTTATACATTAAAATTATGTTCTTTAAACAATAACAAAATGATTGAAAAAAGTAAAAGCACTACTATCATTATATTTTCAGTTACCAAGATTTAAAATAATGATCTATGTCATATCTCTGTGAAATAATAGTCACTATTTTTCTGTTTTAATCTGAGAATGGCTGACCATTCTAGTGCAGAATTTGGTAACTATTATTAAATGAATAGTTCTCATACCCCAAAATTATTCATAGACATTGCTGAGATATCTCACAACATTTATAAACATACACACATACATATACAAAATCTCTACTGACCATATAATCTAAGGTGATATAAAAGTATTTTCCTCTAAAATTACTACTGGTTTGGAAATCATTTTACTGGAAATATTCTGTTAGTTGGTTATATATAACATACAAAATAGCATAATTAAAGTATATTCTATTAAGACCAAGAAAACTGAAATCTAATCTTAATTCCGACACTATTAAGTGTCTTAGACTATTTGATGTTTAGTCTTTCATAGGGAAATGAACAATTTTGGAAGGAAATTGCTCCAATGTTGACCAAAAGTTGATAACTTATG
>NW_005871313.1:1087804-1132662 GCF_000147115.1 Myotis lucifugus | reverse complement strand
GGAAGAACGGGTAGAGGGTAACAGATGGGGATAGTTGACACCATATCCCCTCCCTCATAAACACACACATACACACATACAGTTTTCATACTTTTGTTCTTGCTTTTTTAAAATTATGTTAAAATCTCCATCAGCTTTCTAAATCTTAGCATCATTTTCTGAATAATTTGTACTGATTTAAACAAGATGAAGTTCATCTGGCAATGTCCTGAGGATTCTACGTGAGGGAAGGATCTGATCAGACCTGTTTTGTATTCTTGCTGCTCAGTGAAGAATAGTTTGAAGAGGGTTTGGAAACCAATCAGGGGTTTTTGAGAAAGTGCAGCCAGAAAAGAGGTAGAGAGAGGGAAAAGTCAACATAATAAAAGATTAAGTAAATAAATAAATTAGAATTACAATCACAAGACTTGGTGATTAGTTAGTCACTGTTGGTTGCTACTCTACTGAATAACTTTAGAGTCTAGTGAAATTGGGCATTATTTCTTCCATCTTTTTCTCCTCATGCTTGTTCTGTTCTTTATTTCTATAGTAACTGTTGCCAAGTGTCTGCTTCTCACCACAGGTTTTCAACTACTCTACATTTTGGTGATCTGTACTTTCATTGCTGGTCTCTAGCAACTTTCTTTTCTACAGGAATCTTTTCTTCTGGCTTCCTTTTCTTTTCTTAACCTTATTCATTTCCTCAGGTCTTAGATTACATCTCACCTCCTCTGTGGAGCTTTCTTAATTCTCATGAATGGAATTATTGCATTGCCAGATTTACCCTATATAATAAAAGAGTAATATGCAAATTGACCCTTAAGGGCAGAATGACCAGTTGCTATGATGTGCACTGACCACCAGGGGGTAGATACTCAATGCAGGAGCTGCCCCGTGGTGGTCAGTGCACTTCCACAGGGGGAGCGCTGCTCAGGTAGAAGCTGGCTCATGGCTGGCCAGTGCAGCAGCAGCGGCAGGAGCCGCTCCTGCCTCCACGGCAGCGCTAAGGATGTCCAAGTAATGGCTTAGGCCCGCACCGGGGGAGAGGGCCTAAGCCATTAGTTGGACAATCCCTGAGGGCTCCCAGGCTGCCAGAGGGATGTCTGACTGCCAGCTTAGGCCCACTCTCCAGGGAGCAGGCCTAAGCCGGAAGGTGGACATCCCCTGAGGGCTCCCGAACTGCGAGAGGGCGCAGGCTGGGCTGAGGGACCCACCTAAGTGCATGAATTTTCGTGAACCGGGCCTCTAGTAAATAAATAAAAGAATAAAAACCAGAGTGTCTAGTTAAACTGAAAAGTCAGGTAAACAATGGATAATATAAGGATGTCCCATGCAATATTTGGAACATGTGCATACTAAAAAAATTGAAGTTCACATTTAACTGGATGAGTTCTATACTTGATCTGGCAAGACCAGATTTGGAAATCCTGCTACATGCTCCTATGTAGCTCAGTGAACTCACTTTTCACCTACTGTAACACAATTGTTTAAATGGCCCCATTAATCTGCAGAATAAGATCCATCTGCCTTTCCTCACTGCACTTCTCCAGTGCCTAGTGCAGTGTCTGGCACATTGTTAATGCTTGATAAATATTTTTGTGTAAATTTATGAATGGATACATCTAGTGTGCTCTGTTTTGGGGAGTGGCAATTGTTTTATTGATTTAATTTTTCCCCTCCCCCAAATCCATTAGGTTGAAACCCTAATCTCCAATGTGACTACATTTGAAAAGAGGGTCTTTATAAAAGTTATTAAGGTTACATGAAGTCATAAGTAGCCCTAATGTAGTAGGGCTGGTGTCTTTATAAGAAGAGGAAGAGACACCAGAGATGTGCATACACAGAAAAATGGCCATGTGAGGACAGAGTGAGGAGGCGGCCATCTGCAAGCCAAGAAGGGACCAACTCCAACAGCACCTTGATCTTTGACTCCCAGCCTCCAAAGCTGAGAAATAAATTTCTAATCTTTAAGCCACCCAGACTGCAATATTTTGTAATGACAGCCCTGGCAGACTAATACAGCAATCTTTGGTGTGTTATAGCCATCAAAACTCATTATACTTTTCTCCTTCTAATTAAAAAACTGACCAATCATACAGTAGAACCCATAACCTCTCATGCCTTGCTTATTGTCCCCACTCAGTTTCTCTGTGTATTAGAGGTCTTTTCTGAAGTTGCTTATATCTGTGAATGCTGGGTAGTTATGAAACCAAATTCTGACTAACAGATGACAAGATTTTTTTTTCCTAATAATAGATCCTCATTTAATAGCATAAACCAGCAGCCAATTTCTCCTCTGATGATTGGCATCTTGAAATTCATTGTACACAAAGGAAACTGTTTTTGCCAAAATATGACTTTATGTCTTCAATAACTAGTTCTTCATTAAATGAAATATAAGTTATCTATCACAGATATTAACTAATAAGTAGCTTGTTTCCCCTTTCATAATAAAAATGTAAATACTGAAAGCAATTGAAAAAAATGAACACAAAAGTCAAATCAATTAACTTTCTGGAAGTGTGCTTCCCGTTTTTATTTTAATCTTATGCTCTCTCATGTTGTGTCCATTCTGAGACTGTACAGATGGCCTTAAGCCATCCTGATCCTGGGCTTACAGTGCACCTGCTGAAAGCACATGGCTGTCCCCCTCTATGATTAACACCTTTAATTACTGTCTTTACCCTCATCTCTGCTGCCTTCTGCTAACCCCAAAAAGGCCCGGGAAAACTATATAATTTATATTGTGGTATTTCCTAGCTAGTGCCTATCCCTATATCTTTCCTTTTCCAAGTCAGAAATAAATAGATGAAAATAAAGCAACTTGATTTCTTTCTCTATAGCTTTTATACATAACCTCAACCTAATCTAACAGTGTTCCTCCCCATCAGCAACATTTCACTCTGGTTACCATAGTGACCACTTGCTATACTGCTACCTTGCTTTTAGTTTGATCTCTCAAAACCTCTTATTGTTCAATATCAGGATTTTGTACTATACCCAGTAACCTAACAACTGCTGTTTGGAGCATAGTAATAATAGTCTGTTGTTCCTCTCTAAGGAATTTCTCATTTGATCATCTTTTTCTCGGTCCTTTTGTTTTCAAGCTATTAAAAGTCCCAAGAACTCACTCCTGCCTATGTACATTTTACTGAGTTTCCAGCAGCCAGTTAAGTGTTTTTTCTTTTCAAGCTGCCAAGAGTTAAATCTGTAATACCTGATAGTTTACTAAGTAACACAGTTTAGCTTTTTCTGCGCCTTATTTCTCTCATAAACTACCCCTGGGTAGCTTTGCCTTTCACAACTAACAGATCCATCAGTGTGTTGTTTTTGAATAAAAATAGCCTTCTCTCTCTCTCTCTCTCTCTCTCTCTCTCTCTCTCTCTCTCTCTCTCTCTCTCTTATTCAATATTTCTAAGCAACTCACTCAAACAGCAGCCTACGAATAAACTAACACTTTGTATAATAAGACTAACACATAAAGGCAGTTTTTTGAAAGTAGGCAATTTGTTTTAAATAGTTCCAGGTTTCAATTTTATAAGATGCTTGATGAATTGACAACACAAAAAAGAGAAAGAAGTAAAAACTGGCAGAAATATTTTAAAAAATAGGTTTGATTCATTATCACAGTTCCCATAAAATACTTAGTTGCAGATTATTGCAAGCTCTGGGATAGCTAAAGCAGAATGGTAATGAAAGGGCAAGAACATTGCCTATGAATAACTTCCAGGTTTAAATTCCATCTCTACCAATTTCTAGTTCTATTATGCCATTTACCTTTTCAATAAAATAGGGCTATTCTTTTCTAAACAGGACTGAGTGAAGTAATCAATGCAAAATTCCTTACTAGAACTCAGGACATGTTCCTTCTATGGTATCAGTGAGACAAACATGGCCCTCCTCAAGCAATTTAGCACCCCAAACAGTACCAGAAAGCCCTGAACAGATATTTTGCCTCCTGAAATAAAGTAAGGCAGTTTCTACCAAACACAGGTTCCCTGCTGACCAAGTGCAATGTGAGTCCACAATCAAATCCTCTGGGGTGAGGTTGTGAAATAAATGCAGCAAAAACCCCCTTCTTTCCCTTCCCATCAGTCTTTAAAAAAACACAAGAGGCCTGAAAGACTCAACTTCTTAGTCTCTGATCCAAAACTGGAGTATAAGACTAGTGAGTTTAAGCATATCAGGGCTGATCAAGGGAAAGTCAGGACCACAAGGTGGCCGTATTTCACAAAAAGCTTTGGTGGGTGGCACTTGGGTGGGTTTGCAAAGGGTTCTGAAGTGCCTCCCATGAGAGACCTTCCAGAGACAGGGGTGTGGGACCACTACCCAGAAGGGCACGGGACCTCTTGGGGAGAGGGAAACTGGAGAAGGGGCTTTTATGTCTAGGTGATACTGCGCAGCAGCAAGATGTGGAGTCTCTGAGTCAGACAGCTGCAAGGGTAGCAGCTCTTTTGAGGCCATAGGTTTGTATTACCGATGGCTACTATATATTGGGTGCAGTTTTATGGGCCATGCAAAGCAGGTAGGCTCTCAATGGTTAAAACTATGCTTTGGGGTCTCTATTTAAAGCAACTGAATGTATAAGAATTGGAGTTTGGCACTGGCTAGCTTTGAGCTGGCAGATTCTAACTTGCTGTGAAGAAATAAACAATATAGGAGCTAATATTACAGAGGTCAACTTTAACTAAAATATATAACAAAGACTCATACTTTGAGAACCTTTGTTTGCAAATTTATTGTCTTCAATCAACTCAAGGGCTGATAATATCAAAGGCAATGTAAGGAAAATAATGGTGATAATGATAATCATGATGGCTACATTAATTAGGTGAGGGCCTACCATGAATCTCGTAAGATGGTATAAGAACTGTCAGCTTGAATCCCTTTACACAGGTAAGGAAACAGTCTCAAAGCAGTGAATACATCAAGATTCAAACACACAATGGTTTATCTACAAATCTGTATTTATCCTCTACATACACTCCTTTCCAATCACCCAGAATAGACCTTCTTATTAAAATTAACCCAAATTTTCTGCAACTTTCCAGATAGAAATTTTCATCTTTTAGGAGATGTTCTGTTCCTCTAAAAGAGAATCATTATGGATCAGGTAGTTCCTAAAAATCAGCTTTTGATGTTCTAAAATATCTCATCATTAAATACTATTGGATTATATTAAAAGATGAATAAAATATTAAGTAATTTTTATTTGTGTAGAAAACTAAAAATAGAAAAATAATAATTATAAAGGGTCTTGTTTTCTCCAAAAGAGGTGAAGATACAGCAAAGTACTCAGTAAATGAGAGCATGAGTGGGTGGGGGGAGGTTGGGGGTTAATGGGGGGATGAGAACACATTTGTAATACCTTAACCAATAAAGAAATTAAAGATAAAAAAGAGTAAACATTCTAGAATTACCAATTAAAGTAATAATTGTCTATGCTTAGTGAGTGAATCACTCAGAAAAAGTAATCAAATCTTATGAGAATTTAAAAAGCAAGCTACATAACACTTATTCTGCAGTGTTTAATCTCATAAATTTCAAAATTTTTTTTGTAAATATAAATTGTGAAATAATTTCAACATGTCAGGCAGACTAACAGAAAAGCAGCAAAATTATTATTTATAAAAAGAATGGAACAATGTTAATGCTACTAAACTCATACATTTTCCAAAGCCCAAATTCTGAGCATTTTTACCAGCAAAAGCAAGTTAGACTTACAATTAAGTTTCTATTACTTTTGTTAAATTTAAATTTTTTTAATTAAAAATAATCTATGAGTCCATAGTAGTGAGTGAGTGAAAGAGAGATCAAAAGGGAAACTTCTTCAAAGAATACTAATACAATGTAGAACAATGATAGAATATGCACATTTTACAATCCTTAATGGTAATTCAGTCAAAGATAATCAAGTGATGCTAAAATCATTGAGTAAATATGTATTAGAATTGGAATATTTACACAGTTTTAAAATCCACATATTATTTACCAATTACAAAGAGAAAATGTTGGAGGGATTTGTCACCTACTCAAGAAAGTGCTCAAATATAATATCATCAACTGTGGAACAAAATGACATTATATGTCTACTAATGTGATACTTCTGATGTGAGACTAAGGAATATAATGACCAAGATGCATGAAGAATGATTGGATGCAAAATAGAAAAGCCCTTCATGGCTTTTGGGAGACAATTGGAGAAATTTAAATATGGTGAATATCTATATAATAAAAACCTAAGTGACCCGTATGGCGGTACGACCAGAATGATCGGTCGCTATGATGCGCACTGACCACCAGGGGGCAGATGCTCAACGCAATAGCTGTCCCCTGGTGGTCAGTGCACTCCCACACAGGGAGTACCGCTCAGCCAGAAGCCGGGCTCATGGCTGGCGAGGGTAGTGGCGGTGGCAGGAGCCTCTCCCGCCTCTGGCAGCTCTAAGGATCAGCGAGCCCAACAGTAAGGAGGAGCGAGCAGGTGGGCGGTAAGGAGTGAGGGGTCCCAAACTACGAGAGGGATGTCCAACTTCCGGATTAGGCAGACATCCCACGAGGGGTCCTGGACTGTGGGAGGGCGCAGGCTGGGCTGAGGAACCCCTCCCCCCGGTGCTAGAATTTCATGCCTCTAGTTATGGAATAATTGTAAATTTTCTTGAGTGTGATAATGGTGGTGTAGTTATGGAAAAGATAGTCCTCATTTTAAGAGCTATAGAGAGAAATATTGAAAGGTGAAGTATCATAATGTCTGCAACTTACAGACAGAGAGATAAAGCCAAGGTGGTTAAGTGTTGGCAACTGGTATATGTAGGAAAAGGATATAAGGGGCAGGGCAGGCTAGAAGAGGTCAGTGGAGGGGGGGGGGGCATATGTAATAATTTCAACAATAAAGATTCTTTCTAAAAAAGAAAAGGATGTAAGAGTACTCCATTTTCTATTTTTTATTTCTTATAGATATGGACATTTCTGAAAATTTAGAAAAGATTTTTATTGTTTTCATGATGTTTCTTTGTATATCACCATTGAATAAAAATTTATCCACACAACTTTAAGAAATTATCAGCTATTTTGTCCATAGTGCATTAAAACTAAATTATAAAAAATCTGTCTCAAGCACACACACATGCATTCACACACATGAAAAAAAAATAATTCTGAATATGTAATATTAGCTAAGGTTTTTACTCAGCAATATATAACAAATATTTTCTCTCATTAAATATAGTTAGTTTTGAATTAAAAATAGTAATATATGGATTTTGCATTTATAATACTTTTGAATAAATGAGACTTATAGGAACCAGAATAGAGTAATTTAAGCAATATAAACATCACCTACACCATTTTGAAAGGTAGCATAGCATTTCATTATGAGTACATTATTTATTTAACTAGTCCTCTATGGCTATATATTAAGTTATTCTAAATTTTCTTTGCTTTTATAAGAAATCCTGCATGACTTTATACATATTCAATTCTGGGTAGATTTTTAGGGGTAGAATTACTCTTCAAGTAAAATTTCTGAGTAACAGTTTTGACCTCTTTACTTTCTATTCCCATTAGTGATTCATTTTTATGCTTGAGACAGATTTTTTATAATTTAGTTTTAGTGCACTATGAACAAAATGATAATTTTTATAAGTTGTTTGGATAAACAGCATCTTTATTCAATGGAGATACACAAAGAAACATCATGAAAACAATAAAAATCTTTTCTAAATGTTCAGAAATGACCATATCTATAAGAAATAAAATAGACAATGGAAAACCTTACTCTTATATCCTTTTCCTACAGTCACCAGTTGTCAACATTTAGTCACCTTGGCTTTATCTGTCTGTAAGTTATAGACATTATGATGCTTCACCTTTGATTATACATATTTTATAACTTTTCAACAATGACTGTTTGGCTTTAGTCATAAGATAAAAAATTAATATAAAACAAAATACAATTAAGCAGAGTATTAGATTTTTGATAAATACACATGACCTTCCCAACCTTAATCCTCGGCTAACTATGTCATTTTATATTAAGCTTCAACTTTTGCAGTGTACTTTACTACAAATCAGTGCAACTCCTATTTACAACCACCTAAAGATACTAAGCCTACTTGAGTTGCGGGGAATATCAGGGCAATTAACTATGCTAAGAGAGCAGGATGAATGATTTCTGAGATGGAAAACTTCTGCTGGAATAGATGCATAATCCAACAGAGTAAAGCTAAATGCCTTTGGAAAAAATTACAATTTTAGCAAAGATAATATTTCTCTGCATAAAATAAGGTGCAGTATTGAGAAATCAGTGGAAGTGGTTTTTAGTGCTAGAAAATAATGTTTTCATGGCTTTAAAAAGAGGAAAGTTGGGGATGACAATGCCAAAATTCACAGGAATCCTGCAACATTTCCCCACCATTATTTAGAAATAAAATTAAAAATACATTTGGATTCTCTTGTACCTAAGATAAATGAATTAGGTACTCAGTTAATGAAAATAAGGAAACGAGCAGAACATAATAAATAATCAAATCATGTTATTACCCTTGTTTACTAGACAACAAAAACTTACTTCACTGGCTTAATTTTCACACTCTCTTCTCTGTCCCTGGGTGAATAATGTGCCCTCTCATAGTCTGAAGAAAGGCAAGTTCACAGAGAAGTGGAACAAGGACCAATTTTAAGCTTAATTGCATGTCTAACAGGGAACATCAAGTATCATCAGGAATCTTGCCAGAATTCCATTAAAGGGCTTTGGATTAAGAGTCAGGAGACCTGAATTCTAGTCCCAGTTTTGCCATTTAAGAAGCCACATGATCTGAGTCAAATCATTTTTTCTTAAAGTGTCATCATCTATAAATAGAGTACAGTGCTAAAATTGCTACAATTCTCTAAATTTACCATGCCTTAAATAGGAATATACATATTCAATGTATTTTTTCTTTGTTATTTTCTTCCCAAACCCATTGAGATCTCATCCTACGCTGGCAACTCCCCTAGGAATTAGATCTAACTGGTAGAGAGCCTCTGGGTCAATTCCCAAGCCAGTGACTACCTCCCACTTTCTCAGGATTATATGGAGACCATATCTATAATAATAAAACTGTAATATGCTAATTAGACTGGACGACCTTCCAGACAAAGCTGGGGCTGTGAGGGAAGCCCAGGTCCCGGATGCCTGCCAGCAGCCAGAGGGAAGCCCAGGTCCCGGGTGCCTGCTGCCGGCCAGAGGGAAGCTAGTGCCAGCAGATGGGGGAAGGAAGGCCTACTCTTGCACGAATTTCGTACATCAGGCCTCTAGTCTATATAATAAAAGCCTAAGCAACTGTTACGGCGGAACAACCAGAATGACCAGTCACTATGATGCTCCCACAGGGGGAGTGCCATTCAGCCAAAAGCCAGGTTCACAGCTGGCGAGCGCAACGGCAGTGGCAGGAGCCTCTCCTGCTTTTGCTGCAGGCGGACATTCCCTGAGGGGTCCCGGACTGCAGGCCGGGATGAGGGACACCTGCCCCCCCCCCCAGTGCACAAATCTCATGCACCGGACCTCTAGTTAACAATAAAGATAGTTTATATCTAAGGTGTTAAACTGGTTTACTCCATAGAAGTATATTGTGATGCATGTATATGTTCAAAGGAACATGTTGGTTCACTTGAGTCTTTATTCACATCTAATTTTTGAGATCAAGAAAAATGAATTATTTTTGTTTATAAAAAGGAAGTAGAGCCAACTCTTCTTTCATTTTTTCAAAAATTAGAGTCAAAATATTGTAAGTATAGTTTAAGCCCAACTGAGCATTGCAGAAATTCTTTGTATCTTCTTCAACATAGGGCTCCAGTATTACACTTATTGGTACTTCAATCTATTTTCTCTCTAAAGAATTGTCTCTGTTTGTCAATATGAAACAATCTTTATTTCATTCCCTCACAACAGAATGTTAACATATAAAACTTTAAAATAACTACTATTTTAAAGTTCCTAAGTTTGGACAAGATATTTAGATTAATTCTTTCTAAGCTTTTTTAATTGACTAGGACTTTTGGAATTACCATTATTACATATTTTAGTCATAATTGTATACATCTTCTTTAGGACAATTAACTATGTGTATGCTGCCTATTTTTCACTAGATTGTACAACAATGTCCACTTAAAAAAATATATTTTATTGATTTGAGAGGAAAAGAAGGAGGAGGAGGAGGAGAAGGAGGAGGAGGAGGAGAAAGAAACATTGATTTGCTGCTTCACACATTTATGCATTCACTGGTTGATTCCTACATGCACCTGCTCAGGATGGAACCCAGAACTTTGTCGCACCAGGACAACACTCCAACCAACTGAGCAACCCAGCAAAGACAACAATGTCCAATTTTTAAAAACATTTAAAAAACCTATTAAAAATCAGTTTATCTGCCATAGTGTTAAATATTTCCTTTATTTAAAAGAAAAACAACATTCTCTTTATTGACATTATATTCCAAACCTTTTTAAAGAAAGCCTGTATTTCTAAAATCAGTTGTTTACTTCTATTACTAAATTAGAATTGTTTTTTAAAATGGTAGTACATTTTTATTGAGAGATTGTTTTTCTATCTTATTATACTTTCTAGGCATTAATTGAATAATAATTCCATAGTTGTATAAGGGAAATCAAGCAAAATACTGTATAGTGTTTTTTAAATAAATTAGCTACTTTGCAATAAAAATGTCATTTTTTTCTTACAAAGGGAAAAATTTAGGGAGGTATAGAGGACATTTTCACATTTTACCTAGAAATACCAAATAACTTATTGTTCCTAATAAACAAGATCTTTCAATATTGTCATTCCTATTTCATAAGTGCGTATAAACTGGTCAGAACATATGTTGTTATTCTCTTATCCTCGAAATGCACCAGGAGAGGATTATTGGATAGATTTGCTATAATTCACAGGTGGAGACCACTTTCAATAAGTTTAACAATGCGAATTTTGTTCCAGATAATGGTTTTTCAATTTGTTATTTGACAGAAAAGTGAACATCTTTCAAAATTACAATCCAAGCAAAAATCTACCTTGGAAAACGGTGTCTAAATGCTTTGTCTTATCTATTTTTTTTAGGAAGTTAGGTTAGGTGCAAATGAGGATGCTAACGAAGTGTCTTGTCTTGTCCTGCTCCCACATTTTGGTAAACAATAATACATTTATACAATTGTCAATATCTGGCTTATAAACATACCCTTTAACAATGTGTTGCCTTTCCTTAGACACAGCTGCAAAACTGTAAGTTAAAATTCACTTCTCTCACTTACCAAATTAATAATAATATTAATGGAGCTACAGATTCTTGATTGCAAATAAAACTTGTGTTTTTTTCTTGGTAGAAAAAAAGTTGATCTGCTCCCTTAAAATGAAAGGAAATGTCCTTAGTTTTCACATTTCCTTGGCTAATAATCATGGGAGAAGCTGGAATCTGGAGTCCAGGGTTCTCTTTCCAATTTTCTTACTGTCCACAAGGGCAGACATCTTGATGTAGTAATAACTACCCCATCTGTCTTGTTCACAAGGAGAGCACTGCACAGTAGGCAAAGCCAATGAACTGCAGGATGGCTTTCTCCTTCTTCCCCTTGCTGCATATTTTATGGCCTTTAATGTGGCTTCATTCCTTGTTAAAAAGCATTCTCCAGGCAATTTGACAGATGGAACTGCGTGTGCGCGCTCACTCATGTGTGTGTGTGTGTGTGTGTGTGTGTGTGTGGGTGGGCGTGCGCGCGCACACACTTACATGGTATTTTCAAAGCAAGAACAAAACTGCCTTTTCAAACAGTCTCCAGTTAGAACTCCATAAAGTAGTGCATGCTTCTGTTGTTTCTTTTTTTGGGGGGGGGTGTTTTTTGGTTAAGTGGAAATTTAACATATTTCCAAAGAAACCCTGCCAAGACATTTAAAACATTAAACTATTCTATTGATGATTTTAAAAGAGAAATAAATAGAGGGTCCCATGTATTCTAAAAATAATAATAAAACTGCCAGTGTTTACACATCCCAGGTGATTGCTAGAGACATTTGATATTGCATTATGAACCCCGGATCATAAGGATGCAGGGTGATAAATGTGGTTGATATGATGATATAAATGCATGTTGACTCAAATCTCTCCTGGGAACTATTTTTACCCCGTCCCCATACTCAGAGCTGCTGTAAATTAATAATCGCCAAAATGATGAACAGTTTTTATTTAACCTTTTTCTATATTCATGAGCATATAATTACGGTAAGATTTCATATTTATAATCGTACTATTTATGTAGCATCTTCTAGTTAAATGTAAAGGCCCAGATGAAATATGTAAAACCAGACTCTTCAATGCAGTCAGAACCTTGCAGGGATATATCAAGTCTTGGCTTGTAATTTCTAAATTCCTTAACTTGGAGCTCTCAGGGGGAGCCTCTTTCCTAATGGTAACTGATCTGGAAAAGGCAATTCTGCCCACTATGGTTATTTTTCATAAACATGCATTAATGAGGGTGGCTATAGGAATGCACTTAGCCCTCCATCTGCCTTTATAGTACAAGACAGATTAAGAGTAACAATTAATAAAGAACAGTAAAGGGGCACATAAGTCAAAGTATCTATCTCTGAAGAAAATCTGTCAGTAAAGGAGTCAGCTGGCAAGAAGATGGTGGTGGGGAAGACTTTGGAAAAGAAGATTAGTGGCTGCAATAACAAAATCCCTTACAGCAAAGTATTTAAACAGTAGCCTAGCCTTTCACATTCATTTTCTCCACTCTCTGCTGGGACGCTGGGCCGCACTCTCCAACCCAGGTCCCTTGCAGGAGGAAACCATTCACTCTTCCAGCTGCTGGAAGGTTGCCTGCTAAAGGCTTATGGGTGCCTCCCTCTCTGGGCACTGCCTTTTGGTGAAGGGAATGATCTCGCCTAGGTTACATTCTCCAACGACTGGTTGATGTTGGTTTAAAAGCCCAGGCACCTTGCATCACTTTGGCTTTATTCTGCAAGGCTTTCCCAGCTGGAGTGCTATCCATAGGCTCTATCGAGGCCTCTGTTGCAATCTCATCATAGTTTAATTTCTCTATCTACCAGACACTCCCAATAATCCTATCTTTATCTCAGAGCTTGTTCCCAAGGAACCCAACCTACAACACACCGAATTCCTTAATCTACACTGTTGTGTAGCTCTCTCACAGGCACCTACAATGTCTTAACCACCCGATTCCATGAACTCTTAGGTTTCTTTGCAGCTTTTATTAAACTGTTGAGCCATTTTTTCCTCTTAGTACCCTTTCCTTGCTTCCGTGAACTCCCTTTACCCTCATCCTCTTCCTGCCTCTCTGTTATTTTTTTATTTTTGTCACTGGAGGATATTTTTTTCCACTGAGTTTTAGAGTAGAAAGGAGGTTGAGAGACAGGGAAAGAAAAAACAATGTGTGAGAGACTCTTCAATTTGTTGCCTCCCTTATGTGCCCCAACCAGGGCTGGGAATGGAGCCTGTAACCCAGGTATGCACCCTTGACAGGAATCAAACCCGTGACTCTTCAGTCCATGGGCCACCGAGCCAAACCAGCCAGGGATAAAATACTTTTTGTATTTGTTTATTTTATTAACCAAGTTTTGTTGGTTCTCTTCTGACCTGGCTTTGTATTCTTTCTTGGGAAATCTCATTTACACCCTTGGCTTTAGTTCCCATCTTTATGGTAAACCTCCTGAATGCACATTTTAAGCTCAAATATCTGTTCTTTGTTATAAAAGCTCACTTGGTATTGTTCCCCGGATATTCCCTGGCTGTTCCTGATAGCCATTTTCCTACCTGCTACCATGAGCCCCACCAATCTACCCTTCACACTATAGCCAGAGGTGTCACATTCAAAGCAACAGTACTGATGGCTATTGTCATTGTTCAATTGGTGTTGATTTAATAAGGAGTTGTTTCATCTCCATCTCATAAAGCTATGACTGTGTAGTTTCACAATGGTGATAAAATTGTATGATGTTCGCTCTGCCTAGTAATGTATTTCATGCAAACTTTTTCCTCCTGGTACTACAGTAGAAAGAGAATGGTTCTACGAGTCATATAGAAATAAATTGTGCTACTGGTTTTCCCTATAGTAACTAACTGTGGTAATCGTGTAAAAATAATCACTCAACAAACTTCCCTGCAGTTTAGAGTCTCATCTCTGTTATAGTCATATCGTAAGGGCCAAGTGAGAAAAATGTTTGTGTAATGTACTTGGATGACATAAAACTTACTCAATAAATGTCAATTTCCCTCACTCTGCCTTTCTTTTCCTCTCCAGGTCTGGTTTCAGCTATGATTTAAACAACTAAACTCAGTTCCTAATTTCAGCTAGAAAGTACTCAACTAGACCACAGGTAGGAACTGGGCTCAGTGGTCAGCACAGGAAATTGAGGAATTAAGTCAGATGAAGATAGCAGCATTGGAAAACCTTTCACCTGGCATCAGAACACCTCAGGCAACAGAAGCCAGGTTGCTGGCTCATTCAGAGATACCCAAAGCAGATATGGCCAGGAGCCTGTGGTGTGCAGCTGGCATTAGTCTCTCTCTGCCCATTATGGCCTTGAGAGTCAAGTACTGTTGTGTCCACTTCCCTGATTACCTCTAGCTTCCTTCTCATATGATCGCTACTTTGTGGCTCAACCAGCCTTCAATGACTTTCTTCCCTCTCATAATATTTATAATCCTTACACACTAAAGTTGCGTATTGGCAATACAGGACCTGAAGAATTGTCATTGATTTCATTCATTAGATTCTGAATGCCTGTCCACATAGATGGCACCTATAACATGTACAAACTAGTCATCATTTTTAGGTTATTGTTCATGGAAAATACATTATTTTTAATTTATCTCTGAATGTCCAGCAAACACAATTACTGATACAGTCTCAGTAGAATATGCACTTGGGCACTTGGAGGTGATTTGTGGTTAGTTTTTTGGGAAACCAAAAAAATGAATAGATAATTATTTGAAATAACAGTTTAACAACAGCAAGTCTCCATAGTATATTGAAAAGATTTTATTTACAAAAATTCAATAACCACACAGTTTTGTAAGTTTTGTGGGTCTTTCTGCCATTCACAAGTATAGACCTCTGGGCCTTCTCATCTCAAAAGAGAAATGACCTGTTTTAGATAATTAAAAGGAATCTGAGGAGGATTTTCACTTTTATGAAAAAACTGTCATTACCATAATAATGTAAATCTTTCATAAAAGTGAAGTGGCTTTCAGAAAGCAGGGGATACTCTGTTTTATGCCACACTGGCCTTTACAAAAGATGTCAAAGGAACATTCTATTTTTGGGTGATAGAGATAAAAACTAAAGAGGAAGTCTTAAAAGTCATGTAAACAACAACAAAAAACAACTTGATTAAAAATAGGCAAAGGAGTGGAATATACATTTCTCCAAAGAAGATATGCAAATAGCAATAAGCACATGAAAGGATGCTCAACATCACTAATCATTAGAGAAATGCTTATACAAATCACAATGAGATACCACCTCTGACGTATCAGGATGGCTACAATAAAATAAACAATACACCAAAACACAAAATAACAGGTGCTGGCCAGGATGTGGAAAAATCAGTTTGCTTATTCATTGCTGGTGAAAATGTAAAGCGGTGCATGGTCACTATGGAAAGCAGTATCGCAGTCAGTCCTTAAAAAATTAAAAACATACCTTATGGCCAAGCAATTCAACTTCTGGGTATTTATCTGAAGAAATCCAAATTATCAACTTGAAAAAAATATATGTACCCCTAGGTTTACTGAAGAATTATTTACAATAGCCAAGCTTTGGAAATAACCTAAGTGTCCACTGATAGACAGCTGGATAAACTATGTTGTACATATATACAGTAGAATATCACTTGGCCATAAAAAAGAAAGAATCTTACCATTTGCAGCAACATGGATGGACCTAGAGCAGTGATGGTGAACCTATGACACGCGTGTCAGAGGTGACACGCAAACTCATTTTTTTGGTTGATTTTTCTTTGTTAAATGGCATTTAAATATATAAAATAAATATCAAAAATATAAGTCTTTGTTTTACTATGGTTGCATATATCAAAAAATTTCTATATGTGACACAGCACCAGAGTTAAGTTAGGGTTTTTCAAAATGCTGACACGCCGAGCTCAAAAGGTTCGCCATCACTGACCTAGAGAGTATTATGCTTAGTGAAATAAGTCAGACAGAGAAAGATTACCATGTGATTTCACTTATATTTGGAATCTAAAGAACAAATGAAATGAACAAACGAAGCAAAATCAGATTCATAGATACAGAAAATAGTCTGATATTTGCCAATTTGGAAGGGTATTGGGGTCTGGGTGAAAAAGTTTAGGGATTAAGGTAGCAACAAAACAAAAATAGTATGGGATGTAAAAGTACAGCATTGAGAATATAATCAATATTGTAATAACTATGTATGGTGCCAGATGAGTACTAGACTTATCAGAGAGAATCATTTCTTTATTATATATGTCTAACCACTATGCTGAAATGAATATAAAATAATATAGGGTGTCCCCCCCAAAATGTATACACACACTTTGAATAATTATAAAGGCAGTGTCTATTAAATATATTTCATTAACAAAATTGAGCTATTAGCTGTTAAAATGTGTATATAATATTTGGGGACACCTGTATAGAATGTCAACTGTAACTAAAAAATAAAAATAAATTAAAAATAGAATTATTGTATAATCCAACAATTCTACTCTGGATATATACCCAAAGAATTGAAAGTGGAAATTCAAAGAAATATAATGTTCATAGCAGTATTATTCACAACAGTTAAAATGTAGAGGCATACCACACATCCATCAACAGATTAATAAATAAAAAGTGTGGAATATAGATAAAATATTATTCATACTTTTAAAAAAAGGGAATTCTCAAGACACATGCTACAATATGGATGAACCTGGAGGATATTATGCTGTGTAAAATAAGTTAGTCACAAAAAGACAAATGCTGTACAATTCCACTTATCTGAGGATCTTAGAGCAGTCAAATTCATAGAGACAGAAAGTAGAATGGTGGCAGTCAGGGGGTGGAGGAAATGTTGTTTAATGGGTACAGAGTTTCAATTTTGAACAATGAAAAAAGTTACAAAGATGGATGGCTGTGATGGTTGCACAACAGTGTGAATGTACTTAATGCCACTAACCTGTACACTTAAAATAGTTAAGATTGCCAATTTTACATTAGGTGTATGTTAGCAGAATTAAAATAATCTTTAAAATATTTAAAAATCATTTAAACAATAAAACAAATAATTATCAAAGGAACACCAATAAGACCGATGACATTTTTAACAGAAAAAAAAATGGAAGCTACAAGACATTGGAATAACATCTTTGAAGTACTGAAAGTCTATAACCAGTAAAAATCATATTCAGAAACAAAGATGAAATCAATAATTTTCAAAGAAATAAAAACTATGAACATTTATTTTCAGTATACTGGCACTAAAAGAAATATTAAAGAGAGTCCCAAATGGGGAAAAAATATTCCCAAGTGGAAAACAGATATGCAGGAAAAAATGAAAGACAGTGGAAAAGGTAAATATGTGGGTAAATATAAATGGATCTTGACTGTACAAAATAATAACAGAAATGCCTTGAGTGACGGGTAAGAATCTCTAGATACATGTGTCACAATAAGAATGATAAAAGATGGAATTAAAGTCTCCTAAGATTCTATTAATATCAGGTTATTGCTAAAACTAATATCAGGCTACTTGTTTAATATATTATGTTAAACCATAATAAGTCAAGAATAAATGTTGGACTCTCTAGAGTAACCATTAAGATCAATTAAAGAATATATATCTAATAAGTTAATACAGAAAAACATAGAATAGCAAAAAGAATTGAATTAATCCAAAATTCAATAGAAAGCAATAAAAAAGAGAAAAACAAACCTAATCAGATAGGTTATTAAGAGAAAATAAAGAGTAACATGATAGATATAAACCCAATTATATCAGCAAATAATTATAAATGTAAATGAATTAAATATTCCAAATAAAAGATCAATATTACAGACTAGACTTTAAAAAGTCTATTATATGATGTTTACAAGAAATCATAAATATAAGAACACAAGAAGACTGAAAGTAGAAGGCTGCAAAATGAAATACATGCAATATATAGATGATGTATCATAGAGCTGTACACCTGAAACCTATGTAATCTTATTAATCTTAGTAACTCTAATAAAGTTAATTAAAAAAAACACATGAACATATTAACTAAGAGAAAGCTGGAAGTAGTTTTACTAAGAACAGAAAGAGTAGAATAAACAAGAATAATCATTAGAAATAAAAAAGAACATTTCATAATGAGAAAGTGGTCAAACCATAAAAAATGTAAATGTTAATCATTATATCATTTGGGTGGCTTTTCAAGCAACTTTCTTTATTATGCTTTCATACATTGGTTGAAATTTTTACAATAAGCATGGATTATATAACTGAAATAAAGCAATAACGCTATTTTTATTGTGGACAAAAAAATAAAGCAGTGTAAAGACTTAAGAGCAATCTGTTTCTAAATAAAAAGTCTTAAAAGATTTGTTGGCTATTCTGCCCTAGTTACAATCATGAAAATTAACTCTATAGTACCAGGGAAAGAAAAATAATAATAGTACTAATGAGAACCAGGTGGAAAAATCTCACATAAAAGTGTTACACTTGCTCAACTGGTGTGGCTCAGTGGTTGAGCACTGACCTATGAAACAGGAGGTCGCTGTTCAATTCCTGGCTGGGGGACATGCCTGGATTGCAGGCTCGATTCCTAATAGGGGGCATGCAGGAGGCAGGTGATTAATGATTCTCTCTCATCCCTGATGTTTCTATCTCTCTCTCCCTCTTCCTTCCTCTCTGAAATCAATAAAAATATATGTATTTTTTTAAAAAAATGTTTTACTTATTTTCCTCTTAGTCTTTTGTTTATTTAAGGATTTAAAGACAGTCAAACAATTCTGGGTGTACTTGCTGCAAGAAGGTAACCGTATGTTAAAAAGAATGTAGAAATAATCCACAGGGAGAAAAGCATTCATTCTTTCATTCAAAAATATCTTATAAGTTCCTACTATGTGCCAGGAACTATTAGCACTGGATGGATGGATGGATGGATGGATGGATGGATGGATGGATGGATGGATGGACGGACAGATAGACAGGCACATCTATGCCCCCGGTTTTTGACAGAGCTCATTAAACCTTTGTAAATTCCTAAGGGATAAAGGTACTAGCAGAATCTTTTGTTCTAACATTTGGTCATTGATGCCAGTTCCTGACACAGGGTTCCTAAATCTCTTGTAGCTTCTGGAGTGATAAGAGTGTCTTGTTCTAATGAGATGACTCTGGTTGAACTTCTGCGTGGGTCCTGGTTGGGAACTGGTCACCTGAAAAACCAAGCCATAATTAGAAGCTTGGAATTTTCAGCCCTACCTCCCATTCTCCAGGAAGGAAGAGGGACTGGAAATGGAGTTAAAAATTGGTCATGCCTACATGAGCAATCCGCCATAATATCTCAATAGTATGGGATTCAGAGAGCTGTCAGGTGGTGAGCATGTCCCCATTCCAGGAGGATAATACACCCCAACTTCTCAGGGAAAGAAGCTCCTGTGCTCCGAACCCTACCAGACCACATTATCTATCCATCTGGCTGTTCATCTGTATCCTTTATCATGTCTTTTAATAAACAGATAAATGTAAGTAAGTTTTCCCTGAGTTCTGTGAGCTGTTCCAGCAAATAACAGAATCCAAGGGGAGGAGGTCATGGGAACCTCCAATTTGTAGCCAAGTTGGACAGAAGTTGTGGGTAACCCGGAGACCTGCTACGTGGGTTTGCCATCTGAAGTGTGTGTGGGTCATCTGAAGTGACTGAGGGCTTAACCTAGGAGATCTGATGCTTCTCTAGGAAGACAGTGTCAGAATAGAGTTAAATTGTAGGATGCCCAGCTGGTGTCAAAGAAAATCGGTTGTTGTCTGAAGTCTTGTGAGTGTGGTAGTAGTATGAGAGTAAAGGAGAAATACTGCAGGAGGACTGGGATTTTCCTAATAAAGATGCAAATAGAATATTTGTCAGCCTGCTGAGGGAAATCATTTATGAGATGGCTGAATGAAGTAATAATAGGGTGTATGTATTTGACAGGATTACCTAGTAATGAAGATATCCTTAACCAAGGTACATTCAATTGAATTAGCTATTCAAATTATGGGATGTTTTAGGGTGATTGCAATAGAAAGATATCCTGAGAATAAGTAAATCTGACTTATTAAATCTGGTTTAAAAAATGTAAAACCATCCAAAGATAAATCTGAACAACATAATCCTATCATTGGGCTTGATGTAGGAAGGAGATAAGGTAAAGAATAAAGTCACTATATTGAAAAGGATTCATAAGTCCGTCTGGACTTCAAAGTTAGATGCTCTTCATTAGGGCTCCCAATGACTGACTAATTGTGATGCCCAAAAGCTTTTGCTCTCTCAGTCATCTTCCTCCTAGGTTTTTCAGCAGCATTTAACAGTTAATGTCTATGAATCTGCCTGCTTTGTTGTTATTTTTTTAAACAAAACATAAACACTGGAAGCCAGTTTTACTCTTACTTTTGACTATTGCTCAGTGTTTTTGTGGTTCATTCCACTTTTTTAAAAAAATATATTTTATTGATTTTTTCACAGAGAGGAAGGGAGAGGGATAGAGAGTTAGAAACATTGATGAGAGAGAAACATCGACCAGCTGCCTCCTGCACACCTCCCACTGGGGATGTGCCCGCAACCCAGGTACATGCCCTTGACCGGAATTGAACCTGGGACCCTTCAGTCCACAGGCCGATGCTCTCCACTGAGCCAAACCGGTTAGGGCTCATTCCACTTTTGATGATTGAATATTGATCCTAGGAATTGTACCTGTGGTAATGTTCCCCTTTACCCTGTATATGTTTTCTGCCTGATTACATTCTGGTGGCCTCAATCACTATCTCTATTCAGATAAATTAAGTCCATATGTCTTCTAATCCTAGAGCTTCAGTTCTGAATTTCCATCATCCCTGTGAGATTCCCATTTTGCTTTGCCACAGGCACCTGAATTTCACTGTCTAAAGCTAGCATTTTAATATCCTCTGCTGAAAGTTAAGTGCTCTTCTTTTAATATACCAGATCTAAAATAATGGGATCCAAGTCAAGCTTCTGTAGAATACAGTGAAGAAGGTATTTCTTTCAAATCAAAGTCCTGTTCAGTATCTCTACTGCCGCCACATTAGTTTGACTCTGAAATTGTCCACCTGGATTACTGAAAGCATCAATTACCTGGTCTTCCACCACCAGACTCTCTCAACAGCCTACCAGATGTTTCTCCTTTTTTCACTAACTCTTCTTTTAAGTTCTTCAATGCCTTTTAAATTATGATCTTCATTTCCTTCTGAGCTAAAATTGATGTTGACTATTACCAACATATTTCTAAACACATTTTTTACAATTTTCTCTCTTTTATTAGAAAGATAACCCAACTGAACTATTTTAAAAGTCTTAGAATTTTGAAAGAGCTTTTGCTTTCCACTGCCTCATAGTGCAAGCTTGTATCACTGTATAACAACCTAAGAGAAGAACTCTAAATTTATAAATCAGATACATTAAAGGCTAGTAATTTACATTATAATGATCCTTCTCTGTTGAACCATTACTTAGCATTCTTGTTATCAAGATATATGGCTCCAATTGTATGAATATTTACAAGAGTTTATATGTGAGGTACTTATTATCCATGGCATCATTTATAAAGCCATAAAAGAAGACAGAAAGGGAAGAAACTTCTGCTGGCTTATATAATTCTTTAGGAACTGTACTGTTGAGCAATTGAAACACAATTTTAAACATTTTTATAATTAGAGAAACTTCTACTATTATAGGATTTTTAAATATAAATATAAAATGTACAATTTCTAAAATATTTTTATTATAGACAATGCCATCATTTCTTATACAGTACACTTCTCTTTATAAATATATTTTAATCATCATTACCACTGAAAATTCTTGTTAAATTAAGAACTAACTGTGTTAAGTTTTATCTAAAAGGAGGGTGGGAAAGACAGGATGAAAGAAGGTGAAGAGAATAGTCAAAGAACATACATGCATAGCCCATGAACACAGACAATGTGTGAGGGCCAGAGGGAGGGGAGGGCAGGATTTGGGTGATAGAAGGCAAAGGTGGGGAGAGAAATGGGGGACATCTGGAATAATACCAATAATAAAATTTTTTTAAAAAGATGTATGTTATGTATATATAAATGTATTGGTGTGTGTATTAAAATATGTATATCATGTGAATATAAATGTATCAGTTTCTTAATCCATATCCATGAAAGATTTGAGGTAAATACTTTCTAAAATCTTTTAGCCTTAACATTCTGATTCTATTACGATTTTCAAGATACATTTGGAGAAAGAATAAACTCCAACAACTTTAATGTGAAACAATGAATTTTTCAAAAATGTTTTTTTGCCATTTAAATAATCTTATTTACCCTTCCCACATTCTTAAATCCTCTTCTTAATCCACTCATCCAAACACTGCATTATTTCATTACTTGAAAATGTCAGTAAGTACTGATAAATGGAAAGATCCTGCTTTGTGTCTGGATTTCATTTGATAGCACCTTGAAATTTTGAAATGTAACCTTCAAAAGTGAATGTAATTTACTTTAGTCTTAAAGTATGGTTATAACATAATTTCTATTAGTGGTTTATGAGAGGAATTAATATATTTACATAGTAGCTAAGTATGTCATGAGGCATACGGAGAGTCTTACTCTTTTTTATAAAGAAATATATTGTGAATTAGGGCTCTAGAAATAAGACCTGAGAGAGGATACAATATTTAAATATTTATCTTTATGACCAAAATAATTTCATTATTAATATTGGCAGAAAATTGTTTTCCTGAAATTCATAGTTACTATTTTCTTCCTATTTTTGTAATATAATATATAGTTAACACAAATATTACTAAGTGTAAATTTTAAATTATAAGACTATTTGGTTATTATAGAGTAAAATTCTAAGAACACTACTGAATTCTACATATTTAAGCATAGCAAAATAACATAATATCTACTTGCTAGTTATTCCTGTCTCTGCAGACTTCTAGGTTGTGACCACTTTGACTTGCATTTTTTTCATGTAGCGGGCTCCTTTAAAAAAAAAAAAAGAAAATTTAAAAAATTTTAATTAACTGTATTTATAAATTGACAAATACATCTAAATGAACATAATAAGCAAGAATGGAATGTGAAGAGCTTACTCAGATGTTCTTCTAATCATCAGGTTACACATCCTATCAGAATAATTCCGCAAACACTACATTTTAAATATTTGAGCTGTGAATATATATATATATTCAGGGTGGAACAAAAGGATGATACTATTTTCCAATATTCCTTTTTAATGCAACACTTCAATAGCAGCAAGGAAAATTTTTTGTATAGTGATTTTCCCTCCCTTCTTGTTTTATTCCTAATAACTAAATAGTAAATGAGCAATGTATTTTCCTTGTTTTTAAAAATTATAAAAACAGAGTTTCTTTAAAAATATTTCATAAATTGGATTTTTACAGGTCTGAGTTGCCTTTTCTTCTAATTATTCTGAATAAATAAAGTTTTATGTTCTCACTATTACACCTTAAATGCTGATGTGGTAATTCCTAGTGACCATTAAAAATTGCTTTGACACTGGCACTTATTACATGTTTGTATATTCATAGTTTAATGTGTTTCCTATATTATAATCATAATAATTAATCCTAAAATAACCATATGTGTTTGTAATTATTAAATTTATTTTAGAAAAGTGATTTCCAGCCCAGCCAATGTTGCTCAGTGGTTGAGCATCGACCTATGAACCAGGAGTTCACGGTTCAGATTCCCAGTCAGAGCACATGCCTGGGTGCAGGCTTGATCCCAATTGTGGGTCATGCAAGAGGCAGCCAATCAATGATTCTCTCTCATCATTGATGTTTCTATCTCGCTTTTCCTTTCTAAAATCAATAATATATATATAATACATTGACTTCCATGAAATTAATGAAGATATCCATATTTATTTAGAATTTTAGTTTATACTCTATGCATTTACAAACCATGGTTGATAGAGGAAATAAAGAAAAAAACTATACCTTGAAATTACTTGTTAGAATATTTGAAGTAAAGCCTTTACATTTACAAAGCCCAAGAATCTCTATATACTAGTAGTTACTAGTCAGGACTCCAGGGAACCTCCACTTATTAGTGGAGCAGAGAAGTATCTAGTCCATGCACAGAGTCAGGCATTGCCTGGTGTGTTTTAGGAGTCATAAGGGAAGTTTTATTGTTATACTTTAGTGCAATTTTCTAATAAAAATTTTAAAAGGGGAGTGAAAGAACCAAGAAAATATTCAAGATCTGCTTAATAAAGTCAACTGTATATAGTAAAACTTAGTTACTTTTTTTTTTTACCTCTCCTTGAAATTAGAAGAATTTTTTTGGGAATAAAAACTATAGTAAAATATTAAATAGCAATTAAAATGCTGGAATTATGTATTTAATTGATGTAATTCTTTACTTGTATAAAACATATCATCTTAGAATAAATAAAGCTTAGCAAACCATGTGTTTAGGCTGAAGTAATTTTCTGATTACAAATGCATTATTTTTAAAAAATTTTGTTTTATTGCTTAAAGTATTACAAAGAGTATTACATATGTCTCCTTCCCTCCCCCGCTTGACCTTCCCCCGGCCTCCCCTACCCCCCAGTGTCTTGTGTCCATTGGTTATGCTTATATGCATGCATACAAGTCCTTCGGTTGATCTCTTACCCACCCACCCCCAACCCAACAAATGCATCATTAATATGAAATAGAAATTAACTAATTTTTGTAGTTATAAGTATTCTTAATACTTTAGTTTTTTACTTTTATACTAATTTAAAAGCGATTTTCACACCTCCATTACAGTGTTACATTATAAAATGCTTACAGTTCGCAATATATTATTCTGAATGTTTTAGAAATACAAAGATACAATCTGATTAAATACCACTTGATATAGACTAGGTCTATAGATTAGAAAACTGAATTAATCTAATTTAAGTTGTTTATCTATAAAATAATAATTAATTTTAAGTATCTCATAAGCAGTTTCTTTAAAAATAGAGTTCTGTTAAAGAAAACCACAGGCCCAAAATGGAGTCACTTGTGCTAAAGCCCATCACATGGAACTTAGACTTAATACCTGATCTAATTGCAGTTGCAACCTTCTGCAGGCATATAATCTCAATTGGTTGGTCTGGAATTTTTGGTCAGCACCAGTGAGGTAATTTGTCATGACCCTCTCCAACCACAATCCCCCCTTGCAATGAAGCTGAGGCAATCTGCCCCATCAGATCCAGCCTTCCTCAAAGGGAAGGTAGCCTAGCCAGAAAAAATCCTCTTTTCTTTTGCTAATAGCATTCGTGTCTTGCCTAGTTTCTACCTATAAAAGTCTTCCATATTTAAACTTCTTGGAGAAACTCTGTTTACTAGATGGGATGCTGTCTGACATGAATCGCTCAATGAAGACAATTAGATCTTCAGATCTGAATTTTTGTTCTTTAACCATTAATAGTCAAGCACGATCCTTAGGAGAATGGTTGTTTTTATATTGTTTTATTGTAACAAATGAAATTATAAGCCGAAAATGTATGATTTCAGTACGCAAGAAAGTGATATATATGTAAAAATAATTTATCATAATATTGTTTTATGCTATTTTGTTGCTATTGTGTTGAAAATAAAAAGTGCCTCTTCACTTTCAGGGAGTCTCTATTCAACACAATGAAAGAAATATATATCTCAATTTAGAACAATAAATTAATATTATTGTTATACAGTATTATTATACTATTACTATTATACTACACTATACTGCAGTATAATATAATATATTATATTATAATAATAAATGTTATATTATTATATTATAATTATATGATGATAGTATAATATATAGTGATGTTATTTTTAGGATGAGTAGACCTGCTCTTGTTCTTTGCAAATCCTTGGTATTGGTTTCTGCCATGGCTAGTGCAATATGCACATTCTTCAGAGAATGAAAATAATGTTAGGACGGGACACTCTTTTATACACAGTTTTTTTTTAAATTTAAGAGACCTAGTCACAGGTAACATCACATTTTTAAGGCTATTTTAAAAGGGGGAGAGGAGGGGGAAGAACCTTTGGTTATAATAGAGATGAACATGCCAGCCTTGATGGTTCCCTGTTACTAAGTAATACGTTAAAAAAATAAATGGTGAGGTGTTATTTTTAGTGCTATAATGGTTCATGGTATAGTTCCTGGGTCTCCACGATGTTGTCCATTTTATTTTTTCTTTTAATTAAATCTTTATTGTTCAGATTATTACAGTTGTTCCTCTTTTTTCCCCCCATAGCTCCACTCCACCCCGGTTCCCACCGCACCCTCTGCCCTTACCCCCGCCCCAATGTCCTCATTCATATGTGTACGATTTTTGTCCAGTCTCTTCCCGCACCCCCCACACCCCTTTCCCCCTGAGAATAGTCAGTCCACTCCCTTTCTATGCCCCTGATTCTATTATATTCACCAGTTTATTCTGTTCATCAGATTATTTATTCACTTGATTTTTAGATTCACTTGTTGATAGATGTGTATTTGTTGTTCATAATTTGTATCTTTACCTTTTTCTTCTTCTTCCTCTTCTTAAAGGATACCTTTTCAGCATTTCATATAACACTGGTTTGGTGGTGATGAACTCCTTTAGCTTTTTCTTAACTGTGAAGCTCTTTATCTGACCTTCAATTCTGAATGATAGCTTTGCTGGGTAAAGTAATCTTGGTTGTAGGTTCTTGCTATTCATCACTTTGAATATTTCTTGCCACTCCCTTCTGGCCTGCATAGTTTCTGTTGAGAAATCAGCTGACAGTCGTATGGGTACTCCCTTGTAGGTAACTGACTGTTTTTCTCTTGCTGCTTTTAAGATTCTCTCTTTGTCTTTTGCTCTTGGCATTTGAATTATGATGTGTCTTGGTGTGGTCCTCTTTGGATTCCTTTTGTTTGGGGTTCTCTGCGCTTCCTGGACTTGGAAGTCTATTTCTTTCACCAGGTAGGGGAAGTTTTCTGTCATTATTTCTTCAAATAGGTTATCAATATCTTGCTCTTTCTCTTCTTCTGGCACCCCCATAATTCGGATGTTGGTATGCTTGAAGTTGTCCCAGAGGCTCCTTACACTATCTTCATATTTTTGGATTCTTTTTTCTTTTTGTTTTTCCAGTTGGGTGTTTTTTGCTTCTTCGTATTTCAAATCTTTGACTTGATTCTTGCTATCCTCTAGTCTGCTGTTGGAACTCTGTATAATATCCTTTATTTCAGTCAGTGTATGCTTAATTTCTAGTTGGTCCTTTTTCATATCCTCGAGGGTCTCACTAGATTTCTTGAGGGTCTCACTAAATTTATCGGCGGTCTCACTAGACTTATTGAGGGTCTTACTAAATTTACCAGCGGTTTCTAGAAAATTCTTGAAAAACCTTATAAGTGTGGTTTTGAACTCTATATCCAGTAGTTTGCTTTCCTCCATTTCTGTCATTTGTGACCTGTTTCTTTGTCTCCACATTTTTTGTGCTTCCCTGTGTTGATAGAGTGGCTTTGTGTGCTAGGTGTCCTATAGGGCCCAGTGACTCAGCCTCCCCAATTACCTGAGGTGGACACTCTTGGTGCACCCATTTGTGGGCTGTGTGCACAGTCTTGTTGTAGTTAAGCCTTGATTGTTTTTGGTATCACTGGGAGGAATTGACCTCCAGGCCAATTGCCTGTGAGAATCAGCTGTGTCTGTGGTGGGAGAACTTCTGTGCTGGAGACACCCTTCTGGGGCAAGACTTGCTTCAGTGGGGCTTTGGTACTCACTGAGTCTGCCCCCTGATTGTGTCCCTTATGGATCTGAGGCAGGGGTGGGCAAACTTTTTGACTCAAGGGCAACAATGGGTTCTTAAACTGGACCGGAGGGCCGGAACAAAAGCATGGATGGAGTGTTTGTGTGAACTAATATAAATTCAAAGTAAACATCATTACATAAAAGGGTACGGTCTTTTTTTTTTTTTTAGTTTTATTCATTTCAAACGGGCCGGATCCGGCCGGCGGGCTGTAGTTTGCCCAGGGCTGATCTGAGGAGTTGTAATCTGGATGGTCCCACTCTGACCACTGGGTACACTGGCTCTTGGATCTCTAAGGAGGTGCTAATTTAGCCTCTGCCTGAGGCTACACAGCAGGAGCTATCTGCAGATTCCTCTTCTTTGTTTGGGGTTTGGAGGTGCCCAGATGAGGCCCAGCTGTGAAGCAATGCAAGCTGCTGTGGGGCCTTGGGCCTTCTTTTGGATGTTCTGGGTCTCTCTGACCCAGCTGCAGTTTGTTAGGTAATTTTCAGATTGCAAAGGGCCAGGCCTTTCATATGTAAAAGCCTCTACGCTCAGCTTGGGTGGGGCGGGGTCTCAGGGGATCAACAGGGTGGAGAAAACAGCTATGGCCGCTCCTCAGTCCTACCCTAAGAGGCCCGGTAATCGCTGCATGCACCTCTGAGAGAAAGCCACCCTCAAGTTCCGACTGATGCCAGACAGTCCAGTTTCTCCCTGTATGAGTCTGGGTCCCCAGAGACTCGCCCGGAACTGGAGTTCAGAGCAGCCAGGAGCTTGAGACTCCCTCCCGATTGAAAAAGACAACCGTGTCCTCAGTTGCCAGCCCTTTCCACGTGCACCTCCATACCTCTGCACTTTACTTCCACACCGCACCTCCTCTGAGTCTCAGTGTGCTTTTCTCTTTCCTTCTAGTTGTAGAATTTCCACTCAGCCAGCCTTCCTGTGGTTCTGGATGATGTCCGTTTTGTCTTTAGTTGTATTTTTTTTTTTAAATATATTTTATTGATTTTTTACAGAGAGAAAGGGAGAGAGATAGGGAGTTAGAAACATCGATGAGAGAGAAACATCGATCGGCTGCCTCCTGCACATCTCCTACTGGGGATGTGCCTGCAACCCAGGTACATGCCCTTGACCGGAATCAAACCTGGGACCCTTCAGTCCGCAGGCCGACGCTCTATCCACTGAGCCAAACCGGTTTCGGCATTTAGTTTTATTTTTGAACTAGTTGTGCGAAGCAGCAATTTCCAGTGTTTACCTATGCCGCCATCTTGGTTTCCTCTCTGTTGTCCATTTTAAAAGACTTATTGGGAGGACCTTTGGAAAGGTCCCTTGCTTTGGGCCATAACCCATTTGTGGTACTTCTGGTTTCCAGTATTTTAGTCAACATCCTTGAAATATAACCTCCCGGACCCAGTTCTTAATTGTATGTAAATGATACTGTCCCCTCCATCCGCCCCACCCCCCCACACACACACACCATTCATTGTATGCATTAGGTGAATGCTAATTCCCACTGGCTTGCCCTCCTTATTGCAGCCCTTTCCTTCCTGCACTTTCCAGACCTTTCTGTGGCCTAAACTGCACTTAACCCCAGTTTGACCTGCCTCTTTTACTTGCTACTCAAAAGCAGGAAATACATATGAAAAGTCCTTAAGGCATAAGTTCCTACTTAAAAACTTGATCTCCCAGGGGCAAGGACCTGTTCAGATATGCTGCTAATCAGTGTTTATCGCTCTGTAGGCACCGAAATATTTAACAAGTATTGCTGCGGCACTTGAGATATAGCTGCACAGTAAATGGGCCAGATTAGGATGCCAAGCACTACAACTCCCAGCTTCACATCTTAATTATAATTAAATGAGATTGCCTAATGTGAGTGTTTAAATGTTCATTAAAATTAACCTATCGAATCCAGAGGGCACAATGAACACTCATGATAATACTAAAGTTTTAGATTTAGGTTTCCAACTACGGCATAAATAAAAATTCAGGGGATTTGAAATGTCAAGGATGCTTTGAAATAGATATTGAAATGGCTAAGAACTTTAACTCTGTCTCATGTTTAATGTTCTCTTAGCGTTTTTGTGATATGATTACTAATAATCAGTGGCTATTTGATGCTTATAATCTTCTAGGAGCTAAAGAAGTACAGGCACTGCATATCAAAGAAATTTGATGAGCACTAACCCAAGCAGGATTTATGATAGAGAACATAGTTAGGCTGAATGATAAGGTTTAGGGAAATTTTAAATAGTAGAGTCTATTCATTATTTTAGAATGAATTTCACCACAGCCATCCTTAGCAAGTGGGAATCTACTATACTTTGAAGGTCACCCGTATCTTCAGAAAATTCATGCAGGTGCCAACCTAAAGAATTATAGTAGAAGGGCTTTCTAGGAAACATGAGACCATACACTCAACACTGGGCTTGTGAGATCAGGGTGGAGCAAAGGTTGACTTTGCAGTATGCACTGTGGGATATTTAAACTTAAAGGCAGAGCTTTAAAGTACATGTATGAAGACCTTTCAGAAACTAGAGGGCAAAACAGAATTCCTAATATGAAACTAAGGCCTTCTGGGTATATAGCCTGTGAGAGCTCTGGGAACAATATGAATAAGCCCCTAGAAGAACTTGTCATTGAGGGGCAAAGATCCAAAGCAGATTTAAATATAATGTAAAACATCATATTTGATATGATATGAAATTAAGTGTGCAGAATGTACTGTGAGAGCCGGAGGAGGGGCACAGAGAGCAATCTGGGGTTTCATGAAAGGCTTCTGACCCAGTGATTGGTCAGTACCTTGGATGACCCAAGCATTTTATATATTTTTTTGAAAAACCAACAAAATCAATATCCATAAGTTTCTTCAATGTGTGTGTTTTATCGTAAGGCCAGTAAAAAGACAGAAAAAAAATGGCAGAGCTTTGTGGATCACTATAAGGCTTCCATTGTTCCTTGTACATCTACTCCACCCTCCAAATCCTTTACACTCTACAGGGAGTGGGGAGGAGTAGATAAGTATAGAACTGCGTGGCCTGGATGCTGCTGGCAAGAAAAGAAAGCCCTGCAGCTGAGGTGAAGACTCTGGGCTAGACAGGCCCACATCTGCTGCCTCTCTCTGCCCGGGGTCTCCTGTCTTGGCTCTTACTGAGATCATATTCTCTCGACCATTTTATTTTAAGAAATGAAAATTATTAAAGTCTGGCTTCACATATCCACACACATATTTGCATAAATCAACACATTTTCCTCATTGTCACAAATAATAATTCATACACAATAACAACACTTCCTGTGTATTTTTGAGACAGAAGTCAGACACTAAGAGCCCCCAGATAATACATCTTTCCTATAAAACCCTATCATAAAGATTACTTCTTTATTCTTTATAATGGTTTTCTTGGGTATAAACCAATATCTTCTTTTCATAGATGAAAACACTAACTTTGGAGCAAGGCATCACTCACTCATGCACTGAACAAGTGGTTTCCATCTTCCAGGCACTGTGGTGCTAGTGGCACAGCTTCCCATCAAAGATCTCACAGTCTCCATAGAAACAAAGCTGAGTGTTCACTTCACCATTTCCTTTGCCTGCTCCCCCCGCCCCCCACCTCTGTTCCTACTACAGCTAGATGGGGCCATGTGACTGACTTTTGGCCAGTGGATGTGTGAAAGTAATAGAAGCCACTTCTAGGCCTGGCCTTGAAAAAAATCATCTCATTTGATCTTTGGTTCTTTCTTCCCCTGAGTAGGCTGCACAGATGCAGCTGACATACCTATAGTGGAGGAGGGCTTCCCAAAAGGCATTGGACTGTGACATGAGAGCCAAACTTTTATTGCATTAAACTGCTGATACTTGGGGCTAATTTGTTACCACAGTATAGTCTATTATTTCTTTCTTGTCTAAAATAAAATTTCATGGGCAAGGCAGACACTAGACAATGAATGAAGACCAAAAATAATTGCTTTGAAATAGAGTACTATGAACTTGAATAACAGAGGAGTCCTATTGCAGTAGACTGGATTATGGATCAGAAATATTCCCTTCCAACCTGCCACATTTCCAAGGGAGTAGTATATCATTAATGTTGAGTTTGGCTCTGTGACTTGCTTTGGCCAATGTAATAGACCAGTTCTGAGCCTAGGCCTTAAAATGTCTCATACGTTTCTGCTCATATAGTTACACATCTATCACATGTAAGGCCTATGAAATGTACAAGGTCCAGATTAGCCCATTGGTCCTAGGAGGAAGATGTTAGATATATAAGGCAGAGTTGCACAGCAGAAGCACCTTAGATCAGCTGACCTCCAATTGACTTCCAGACATAAACAAGCACAAATGAGATTAGCAGAGCCATTGAGTGAGGCCTGGCCTAGCTGGAAAGGCCCCCAATCAGTCCTCAGACATTTGGGTTAAATGTGTCTTCATAATTGCATGTCACTGAAGTGTTATTGTTTGTTATGCAGTATTATTTTAGTACTAGCTCACTGATACATCTTCTCAGATAAGATAAGGTAAGGCGGTCATGGAAGACTTCACTAAGAAGGTAAACATTTAAGTAGATACCTAAGAATGAGAGAGCTATCTATGTAAATAGCTGATAAAAAAAATTCCAGGGAGAAGGAACAACATCCAAAAAGACACTTAGTATGTGGCATATTTTGAAGAACTAAATGATGGCAAGTATACCTGAGCCTAATCAGCATGAATGAAAATAGGCCAAGAATAGATTGGAGAGACAGGTAGGTAACAGATCACATCTTGTAGGCCCTGGTAAGAAGCTAATTTTTTAAATTTCCAAGATCAAGTAGAGACTTCAAAATGTCCATTAAAGGCTAGCTTAGAAGTGAAAAATGAGTTGGAAGAGAAGACAGCTAGCTTAGAAGTGAAAAATGAGTTGGAAGAGAAGACAAGGAATGCTTAACATTAAAATGCACTTACACAGTAAGCACATTTTTTACTTTGATTTTATGCTATATATACAAAATAACTAAAGGCCCAGTGCACGGATTCGTGCACCAGTGGAGTCCCTTGGCTTGGCCTGTGGGGATCGGGCCAAAACCGGCCCAGTGCACAGATTCATCCAGAGTGTGTCCGGCCTGTCTCACCCAGTCCCGATTGGGGCCATCGAGGCCAGCTGGCCAGAGAGGGACCATGGGAGGTTGGCTGGCCAGGAAAGGACTGCTGGAGGGCTCCAGGGCATGTCTGGCCCATCTCACCCAGTCCTGATCAGCCGGACCCCAGCAGCAAGCTAACCTACCAATTGGAGCACCTGCCCCCTGGTGGTCAGTAGGCATCATAGCGACTGGTAGAACGGTCGAACGAACAGTCAGGCACTTAGCATATTAGGCTTTTATTATATAGGACTAGAGGTCCAGTGCACAAATTTGTGCACAGGTGGGGTTCCTCAGCCTGGCCGGAGATCAGGGCCATCTCATCCAGTCCCAATTGGGCCAGCTGGCTGGGGGGAGGGACCACAGGAGGTTGGCCAGCTGAGAGAGGTTGGCTGTGGGAGCGCACTGACCACCAGGGGGCAGTTCCTGAGTTGAACATCTGCCCCTGGTGGTTAGTGAGTGTCATAGCTACCGGCCGTGCAGTTGTCTGGTCATAACTGTCACTTAGGCTTTTATATATATAAATGCTTGTACACATCACTTTGATCCTAAATGGGAGAGACTTGAACATAGAGTGGGGATGATTAAGCACCTCTTCTTCACCTTTTCAATCTGATTCCTGTCATTGTCTTCATGTCTAAATAAAACTAAAAATTTTAAAAGTTAACTGCTGAGCATCTTTTCATATATCTGTTGGCCATTTGTATGTATTCTTGGGAGAAGTGTCTGTTCAGGTTCTCTGCCCAGTTTTTAGTTGCATTGTTTGTTTTGTTGGTGTTGAGTTGTATGAGTTCTTTATACAATTTGGTTATTAACCCCTTGTTAGAGCTGTTGTTTGCAAATATCTTCTCCCATTTGGTTAGTTACCTTTTTGCTTTGTTGGTGGTTTCTTTTGCTGTGTAGAAGCTTTTTGTAGTTTGATATAGTCCCATTCATTTACCAATAGATATATAAAAAGATGCTCAACTTCACTAGTTATTAGGGAAGTGCAAAGCAAAACTAGAATGAGATGCCACCTCATACCTGTTAGAATGGCTATTATCTATAAGGTAAGTAATAACAAGTGTTGGAGAGGTTGTGGAGAGAAAGGAACCCTCATTCACTGCTGGTGGGAATACAGCCACTATGGAAAACAGTATGGAGGTGCCTCAAAAAATTAAGAATAGAATTACCATCTGATCTAACAACCCCTCTTCTGGTTATCTATATGAAAAATTTGAAAATACCTTATTCACAAAGATATATGCACCCTTATGTTCATTGCAGCATAATTCATGGTGGCTAAGACATGGAAACAACCAAAGTGTCCTTCACTAGATAACTGTATAAAGAAGATGTGACACATATATATAACTAGAGGCCCAGTGTAAAAAATTTGTGCACTCAGGGGGGTTCCCTCAGCCCGGCCTGCGCCCATTCACAGTCCAGGACCCCTTGGGGGATGTCCACCTGTCAACTTAGGCCCACTCCCCAGGGGATCAGGCCTAAGCTTGCAGTCAGACATCCTTCTGGCATCCAGGGAGCCCTCGGGGGATGTCCGACTGAAGGCTTAGGCCCCCAAGGGATCGGGTCTAAACCGTTAGTTGAACATTATTAGTGCTTCCACAGAGGTGGGAGAGGCTCCTGCCACCACCACTGCGCTGGCCAGCTATGAATCAGCTTCTGGCTGAGTGGCACTCCCCATATGGAAGTGCACTGACTACCAGGGGGCAGCTCCTGCATTGAGTGTCTGCCCCTGGTGGCCAGTGCACATCATAGCAACCAGCCATTCTGCCGTTCAGTCAATGTGCATATTAGCCTTTTATTATTATTATATAGGATGTCCCTATTTCCCCCCTTTTGCCCCCTCTACCCAGCTCTTGCCCCCCACTTCTCTCTGGCCATCACCATACTGTTGTCTGTGTCCATGGGTTGTGCATATATTTTCTTTGGTTAATCCCTTCTTTAAATTCACTTCTTTAAATTTTTATTTTCAGATAAGTGCTTCTAACTGCACTATTATATATTTTCTATTATAATTAAGATATTTTTTAATTGAACCCTTGTAAATTTTAGCACAATTTAATAAATTATGCTAGAAGCAATTAGGAGATTTTTCATGTAATGCAGATACATTTCAATTAATATTTTATTAATTTTTAATTTTTAGTATTTTAATTTGAAATAATCTCATACATGTAAAAAAAACTATAAAATACTACAGCATATTATATGTACCCTTCACCCAATTTCTTAGGTGTTAATAATTTAAACATAACCATTACACAACTAACAACATTTGGAATATATTTTTCTTATAATCTCTTTAATGTTACTTAATCCATTTACTTTGTTTTTGTTAATCTTCACCCAAGGATATTTTTCCATTAAATTTTAGAGAGAGTGAAGGGAAAGGGAGAGACAGATTGATTGGTTGCCTCCTGCACATGCTTTGATAGAGACTGGGGATCAAGCCAGCAACTGAGGTACATGTCCTTGACTGGTATCGAACCTGGGACCCTTCAGTCCATGGGCTAATGCTCTATCCACTGAGCAAAACAGGCTGAAGCTTAATTCATTTACTTTTAATCTATATGTGTCTTTATATTTAAAGTGGGTTCTGTTTTTGATTCACCCTCATAATCTGTCTTTTAATTGGTGCATTTATGCCACTGACTTTCAGAGTGCTTACTGATAGAGTTACTACCATATCAGGTGGCTTCTGCAGCTTCTGGGGCGGGCAGGCGTGCCTTGCCGCCCTGGGACCCGTTGATCTCGGGTGCCGGGGCGGCAAGGCAGGTCCGGCTGCTGGGGCTTTCTGGGGCGGGCATGCCTTGCCGCCCCGGGATCCACCAATCTCGCGTAGCGAAGGTACGGTCAATTACCAAGTTTGTCTATTTTTAGATAGGATGGCATACTACATAGCCATGAAAAAAGATGAAATACAAGATCCCTCTATATTGCAGCAACATAGATGGATCTTGAGAATATCATGCTAAGTGAAATAAGTCAGACAGAAAAAGTTAAGAACCATATCATTTCACTTATACGTGGGCTATAAAACTGAATGCAATAAATGAACAAACAAGAAAAACAAACAAAAACTCATAGGTGCAGACAAGAGTGTGGTGGTTACCAGAGGGAAGTGAGGTGGGAGGAAAGTAAAAGGTAAAGAGGGTCAAATACAAGGTGATGGAAGAAGACTTGACTTTGAGTTGTAGGCACACAATACAAATGGTGTTATCACAGAATTGCACATTTGAAATATAATCTTATATAATATCTTATCAGCCAATGTCACCCCAATAAATTTAATTTAAAAAAAGAAAAAAGTTGCTGAGAAAATAACATTTTGCATGAAGGATAAAGTTCTGTTGAAATACATCCTTAAAATGAAATTCCATGGAGAAGGAATAATATCACCAGCTTTGAGAGTCCTGATGGAGATCAGAGGCCCTTGTACGCTCTCCCTGGTACTGCTACCTGATAGGTCAGGTATGACGGATAAGAGCAGGAGACCTGGGAACCTATCACCAATTTCACAGAACACTTTGCTGATCTACCTACTTTTATTGGTTTTATAGTTTAAATAATTTATTTTACCCAAAGGTATCCTTACGGCACCAATACCCTGTTGTACCACCACTTCATAGAACCATGTGGTCCAGCAAAATATATAATATGCACCGAGGGATACAAAAGAGCCATAAATGAGCCATTGTAACTAAATTTTACTGGCATCTCACCTTGGCCTGTCTTTATTGCCTTTTTCTTTTCAGTTCTAAAGCAACAGTCTGCCTCCTCAGTGGCCTCTAGGACTCTGTGCCTACCTCCAAGACTGTAATATAGTCTAGAGATGACTTCCTAAAACATTTTCATCATGCATGTTTCACTCAGGGGAAGAAGGATGAAAAAATACAACATTTGCTGAGTTCATATTTTATTTCAGATGCTATCCTAGAGGGTTAGAAATGATATTTCTCTTAGGTAGGTTCCATCCTGCAACAGACTCTGCCTAAGATGAGATTTGAGAGTAAATACTTCATTGGGAGGAAATTTTAAAGAACAACAGTAGAAGAGGAAAGAAGTGAAAGAGGGAAGGGAAGGAAGCCAATGTTGGGTGTGTAATGAAGCAATTACCACCCTGAGCAACTAAGGCTCTATGCTGCTTGGGACTCTGAGAGACCACGTGCAACATACATCAGGGTGGGCCAGTGGAGAGGGAGGAAGGTGCACTACTTACTGCCCCACTCCCATCTGTCGATGACTGAAAGCTGCACTTGAAGACAGTAACTCCTCTGGATTTTAGGCTGCAATGAACACAAGCTGAATGAATATTCTCAGGAGGATTTGACATTTCTGGCACTTAGACCCCATAGGCACATACCAGATGTTAAGGGGACAAGAGGACATGAGAGGGTCCGCAAGAGCTTACAGCATCTTTTTTTCATTTATTCCTCATTAATATCACCATTTTAGAGAGGCTTTCCCTGACCACTGAATTTAAAGACACATACCCAGTTCTCTATCACTTGTTTTCTTTTTTTCTGAGACCTTATCACTATTGTTCACTACTAATTTGCTTCTTTTCTTATATATTTACTAGAGGCCCAGTGCATGGATTTATGCACCGGTGGGGTCCCCTGGCCTTGGCCTGTGCCCTCTTGCAATCTGGGACCCTTCAGGGAATGTTGGAGAGCCAATTTCGGCCCAATCTCCACAGGCCAGGCCGAGGGACCCCACTGGTGCACGAATCCATGCACCGGGCCTCTAGTATGCATATAAGATCTTTGGTTAATCTCTTCCCTCCCTCTCTCCTTCCCCTTCCCTCTGAGATTCATCAGTCTGTTTCATGTTTCCATGCCTGTGCATTGAGCGTCTGCGCCCTGGTGGTCAGTGCGCGTCATAGCTACAGGTCGAACGGTGGCGTAAGCTTTTATATACATAGATTTGTCCCTAAACTGTGGGCATAATGAGGTCAAAAACTGAGTGTTTTGTTCATCAACATCAGGTACAAAGTGGGAACCCAAAATTTGTAGAATCAGTGAATGACAGTCCTATGAGGCAGGTAGTGTGATTTTCCTTTCTAGGTGGAGATACTGAAAGGAATAGCTAGCTAGCTTAATTAGGCAGGCTTGGAAAGTTTTAGGAATGAAAATGGTCTATGGCAGCGGTCACCAACCGGTGATCCGCAGACCACTGGTGGTCTGTGAGGTCTGAAAGGTTGGCGAACTCTGATCTATGGGGGAAGGAATACATAATGGAGACTTGAAGATGCCAGGGTGTTTATCTTACTTGTACAGAGAGTAGAGAAATGGAATAGGCAAATAGAAATATATCTGGCCTGGACAATTAAAGACAGCCATAAACCAAAAGGTATCTCGGGCCTGAGCAATTAAAGTGACCATAAGTTAGGCCTAAAGTAGCCCTGACCTGAGTAGCTGGGAGGGCCAAAAGATAAGGCTTTCTCTGTCAACACAACTGGGAGAACTAAAAGATAAATCAAAAGTGACTCCAACCAACAAAATAAGGGGAAGAGAAGGTGGGGGACACCACGTGGGCTTTGAGCTTTGAAAACTAATTCTATGCAGCAAAATGACCAATAAGGGGTCAGGTTCAGACAAAGAACTGCAGCCTATTTAATGCCTCAAGACAAAGAAAGCAGCAGTCATCCTTTTCAGGGGCCCCTCTGTCTGTCCAGGAGGGACAGAGTCCTCTGCTTAGAATTTAGAATTAGGTTTTAGAGATAGTGCCTGCCTGCAATAAATTTCTGTACTTTTCACCTATCACCTTTCATCCATGGCCTCATTCTTCAAAACCAATGAGACAAGAACCTGGGAATTCAGGGCATTCCAGTTCAATTTTCGTGTTTCAATACTAAGACCATATTGATGGTAACAGGATTCCAATCCAGGATGGTTTGACATAAAAATCCCATACTCTTTAGTACACTATGATATTGACACCATGCTGTTTTCCTATTTCCTGACTCAGAAAATTCAATTATTTCCTACTTCCTACAACATTAAATCTAAATTGCTCATTCCTTCTATAACCCGGCTAGTTAGATTAGTCTTGCATCTTTAAAAAATAGTGTACAGATACATAAAAGATAAATGAAATGTTGCTTAAAACCATAGGTGAAAATGACTTGCAGGTTGCTTATTGTCAACAATTACTTTAATATGAGAAAACAGTGTGATCAGACCTCTAAAACATCTAATATAAAATGCTAAATAAATGTAAATATAATTTCTGGAGCAGTCAGAAGGTTGGGTGTTAGTGATGGTGAGAATTCAAGACTCTGTTTCTGAAGCCAAAATGACTGGGACTCATAGTTACTGGTGATAGAAGAGCAAAATTCCTCTTACCCATGCAAGGGGGAGTGATTTTGCTTTAGGTGACTGAGCCTGAACAAAAACACATAATGATACAAGTAAAAGGGAACCAGGAAGGAGGGAGTTGGAAACAAGAGAATAAGAAAACATGTATTCCTACCTATATTTGCTAAGGATGAATATATGCTTTCATTTACATTACTACATTAAAGCCTTATGTCATTTAGCATGACTGTAGGGCCTGGAAAAAACAAGAAGAATTTAACATTCAGTCCTGCCGTAAAGAAATTACTGAAAGAAGAGAGCTGCTATTGAAGGGAAGATGTGGTAGAATGTGTGGGGTGATCAATACTATCTGAAGCATTTTTCTACACTGTCAGGCTCCTCCTCTGGATGTTTCTTCCTGTGGGAAGACCATGCTTCCTGCCCCAATGATGTTAGCCAAGATCTTGTGACTCACTTTGGATAATGGGATGCAAGACGAGGGGAAGCTTTACGTCAGCCGGTGCTTTTACTGGTGTTCTTTCCTTCTACAGTAAATCATAGATATGGGCTCCTTTTTCCTTTTAGATTTTAGAACCCAGAGAAGGCAGAGCAGAGACCAAGCCAATATGTGGCCAACATGTAACAGTGTGAAAAATAAACCTTTGTTGTTGTAAAGCTAAGGTTTGTGGTTACTTATCATTGCAATGGTAACAGTTGTGTAAGAAGAAGTGGCTAAAAGTGTCTTTCTAATTCTGGGAAAATTTACAAATTAGAAATTGAGATCATGAAGAAAACAACTTTCCATTTAGAAGTTTGAATTTAATGCAACAAAAATTTATAAATGATGTTAAAATCTTTTTTAAAAAATATATTTTATTGATTTTTTTACAGAGATGAAGGGAGAGGTATAGAGAGTTAGAAACATTGATGAGAAAGAAACATCAATCAGTTGCCTCCTTCACATTCCCTATTGGGTATGTGCCCACAACCAAGGTACATGCCCTTGACTGGAATCAAATCTGGGATCCCTGAGTCCACAGGTTGATGCTCTATCCACTGAGCCAAACCGGTTAGGGCAATGTTAAAATCTTGATAACATTCAAAAGAATTTGAGATATTAGGAATTTTCAAGTAAAATAAATCAGGATAAGGTAAAAATGAAAAGTTGTTTGTGAATCTGAGGCAGGATCCATTTAAAAGTTCCAGAATCTCATAAGAACTAAAGAGCTTTAAATAACTGAAGTCTGGATTCTACACAGATGGATCAGTGAGCCGGGGGACAGGACACCCCATGAACTTTGCTTAATGATTGCATAGATAATACATAACACCAGAAATATAAATTATGTCTATATAATAAACACTGCAATTGATCCTAGGAGAGGAAAACATGCCTGGGTAATGGCTGGTCATAAAACTGCTCACCCTTTCCTTACTCATTGATTTTTCTTTTAAACATAAAAAGGCATTGTGGCTATTAAGTACATATTACACTACATCTAGAATACTGTCTATATTTCACATATTATCAGAAATAGTCATCTCAATAACTTTCCCAAGTGCTATAATTGTACATTCAGTCAAAAATCAATTTTTCACCTTTACATATTTTAACTTCATCTCTCTTATCTCACAGAGTCTTGATTGTATCCGTCAGTATACATGGTGTTCTTAAAAAGCTGATAAATATGGCCTTTGAATCAAGAATTAAATATTGAGCCTTTCATAGTCTCTTCTTCCATTTTCCCCTTCCCAATTAATTTTATAACAAGTTTAGTGAAGAGTTTGGCCGAAGGGGAAAAAAGTCTGAAAAACAAAAAACCTTAGAAAAAGCTTAAAAATCATTTTGTGGCTGATGATGCAGGGATGATTGTTCCACTGTGGATTAGCCCTGGTAATGCTGTGTTGCCAATGTGTCATTAACAACAGGATGCCAGCAAAAATGCTGCTGATGATAAAAGCTGTCAAGTTTACTGTCAGTTGTAGTGCTTGGCTCCAAAAAAGAGTGGGAAGAACTGATGCACTTATTGATGTCTCCTATCTTGCCTGACAGGAAACTGATAGGCATGTGACATGCCAAATACTATAGGGGGAAATATTTTCTTGACTAAACATGGCATGTGGTGACCCACCAGAAGACAGGTAACATTATTCACTCTTCAGGCATGCAGCCAAATGGCACAAGTCACATATATTTTTGCTTTTAAAATTAAAAAGAAAGTATTTAGCTTTGCTCTTGACACGAGGATGTTCAAACTCACACAAAAGAGAATGACACAAGGCTCAATTTTTGGACATTTGTTATAAATGTAAGTGAACTTAAAAACATAATTTTAAATTAGTGCTGCAAAGGTTTTCTAGGTTTCATACCATGAGAACATACCATCAATTCAAACAACTAAAACATGTAAAGTGCAATCAATCTTTCCTCTGGACTATACAATACTGGAGATACTTTTAAAATCTTTGAGTACAAATATCCCCTGTGTACTCATTTGAAAGTAAATTAAGCCAACTCTTTCTAAAATAGCATGCTCTGATTAAACAGTTAAGTTTTCTTTAATGAATCCAGAGAATCTTCCAAAGGGGCTAGAATGACTTTGTTGTTTTCAGGACTTTTATTTCATAAAAATACTTACTTATTCTACATATAGAAACAGCCTCACATGGATCAGAGTTTCAGTCCTTAATGGATTGGTCCATCAGTAAACTCCAAGGAACATCGCTTCATAAATACACCATTGGCTTTAACATGCTATCAATTTACTGACTCCTTTTCATTTAGTATAGGCGATAAAACAACAAAAATTGAAGTTTGTGTATTCTTTTTAACAAAGATGTCTTCTGCTATTCATTCATTCAATGAGCAAGTATTTACCAAGCATCACCAAGTGCCAGGTACTGGGCTCAGCGATGTGGACATAAGAGGCACAGTTCCTGTCTCCACAGGGCCAAGAGTCAAGCGAAGCAAAATTCACAGCACGACATTTTATTACTAGTATTTCTGCTTTTGGGGGTTATTTTATATTATCTTTATTCCAATGAGCCTGAAATATTTGAAATGCATTAGCCAAACTAACTTATAAGTTGTTCTTTGTTCTTTTATATGAATCATCTGATTTGACAATTTATAGAGGAAGTTTCTTGAGGCTTGATCTTTTATCTATCATTTGAAAGCCACAGGTACAGTTTTATCTAGTTCAATTAAAAAAAAAACACATACCTTGACCCTAATGCAAATCACTTGTGGTTTTACAGCTGGAGCTATAGTGGGTCAGAAGTCAAGGATCCTAGAGGTTAATAATAGAGATGTAGCCACAATGGGTCCTTGGAGGACCATGTACTTCAAACTAGAGTGGACACCTCCTGTGAAGCTGTCTCGCCAACAAGGGTTCCTTCTGTCTTGGAATGGCCTTAATACACACACAACATGACCCTGAACTTGGGGCACAAAAATATGGCAAACTGTGCGGGTCAAATCCTCTCTCTGCTGAAAATAAAACTTGAAATAGAGAGACATTGATTTCAAATCTTGGGAACTGAGTCACGTTAGTACTGTTAGAACAATCATGGACACCTACTGCTTAGTTCCCTAGAATTTTCTGGGCCCCTGTCCCGTTTTTCTCCTTTTCCTCCTCTCTTCCCCTTTGGCTTGAGTGAGAAAGCTGGATGTGCTGCCAAGCACCTAGATAATCGTTAGGGACTATCATTGCTATTCTCTGAAGTAGCAGAACCAGCCTCACAGGTAGAAGGCTTTCATGGCTTCACTGGTGTATTCTGGTTTACCAGATGAACCCACAGGCAAGAACCTAGAAGCAAGTGTTGTATTTATTAGGGCCTGCAGGTGTTGCGAAGACATTTAGAAAAGCTAAGTATCTTCAGAGGCCAGAGACAAGTTCTGCCGGTGAAGGGATTTTCCAAGAAAAACAATGAAAATTATTCCCCAAACCAGAAGTTACTTTTAACATGTCTCAAGAAGAATTCTCTACCTAAGCAAGAGCTTCCCTGTTCCTTAAAGTCTCTGCAGCGCCCTCTTCAATCTTGAGAGGCTCTGAAAGAGTTGCTCTAAAGTCAGAGAGGTGAAGTGGGTGGAAGTGAAAAGGCTCTGACCACACCTTCTTATCTCGAGTCAGACCAAGCAATACTGATGGGGAGGGGACGTGAGGGAGAAGAAGTCTTAAATCTAATGAAGATTAAAGCATTGATCAATAATTTGGACTAACATATCTAAGGACAAATTTGAGCCTGTGTTTTCTGACTTAAAGCAATCACAGGGCTGTCTATTCCCTAAGAGTGGGTCAATGACATCAGGGACAGGGCGAGATTATCCCCCTTGAAACGTACAGAGGGAGACAAAAATATAGTTGCACGTCAGTTATGTCATGAAATATGGTTGTTCAAAATCTTAATTGCACAGGAGTCTAGAATGGAAGCAGAATGCAATGAGTTTGGTTGTAGGGATAAGAAAGGACTCTAGAAATTTTGTGTACTTTTCTTTGTATTCCTGAGGACAGAAAAAATTAGGAGGGTCAGATGGAGTCTCAAATGATGAGGGGCTTCTTGTTGATTTGCTGATGGCAGCTCTAGATAGAGCCTTTACTTCCTGTGGCATGGTTTGGAAGTCATTCTGGATCAAATGTTTTGACAGGAGGTCAAATTTGTGAGGTACCAGAGAGGTGGCTTCCGCATAAGGAAGAAGTGAGGGTTGAAAACTAAATTAAACTCTACCATAGAGCAATCTTAATGAAGTTATGCTGCTTCATGGACATGCAAGTTTTACCAGAAGAAGCTCTCCGGGCTGACCTTTCATTCTGGGACAGGTGTTCTAGGTTATTGATGTGAACTCATGTCACGGCAGACTGACCCCCAAGAACTTCTGCCAGAGCTGCTTCATGGTGATGCGTGCTATAGAAGTGTTGTAGGGGGGGCAGATTTGTTTCCTACTTCTCAGGATTCCACAAGGAGGCATTTTCCCTGATCTTCCTGGGCTCTTGCCCCTTCCTCTTTTCCATGGATGTGGAAGGAGTTACCTGATTGGTAAGTTCTGAAGAACTGAGCATAGCTGCAGCACTCAGGCCTTTCCCTCCCTCCCTCTGGAGCAGTGGTTCTCAACCTTCCTAATGCTGCGACCCTTTAATACAGTTCCTCATGTTGTGGTGACCACCAACCATAAAATTATTTTCGTTGCTACTTCATAACTGTAATTTTGCTACTGTTATGAATCGTAATGTAAATATCTGATATGCAGGATGTATTTTCATTGTTACAAATTGCACATAATTAAAGCATAGTGATTAATCACAGAAACAATATGTAATTATATATATGTTTTCCGATGGTCTTAGGCGACCCCTGTGAAAGGGTCGCTCGACCCCCAAAGGGGTCGCAACCCACAGGTTGAGAACCGCTGCTCTGGAGCCTTACTGGGAACACTTGATTTGGCCGCCACGGCCTCAGCTGTATAGCAGTAGGC
>NW_005871313.1:983794-1087666 GCF_000147115.1 Myotis lucifugus | reverse complement strand
TGATGGGACCCATGCATATGGCCATGGGTTTTCAGCTTCAGTAAGTGGGTCATGCAGGATTTGACTTGAGGATTAATGGGGGCTCACAGCAGATTTACTCCCAAGCAAGTGGTTGTTTTGGGGCAGATGGGACTGTTTTATCAACACTGCCTTGATCCTGCTGACCTTCGCAGATGCTGGCCACAGTGTTTGAATTACTGCTATCTGATCTTGAGCTTTGGGCTGGATAATCACACAGGCACTGTCCCTGGCTTTATAATTCAGGAATCTTGCATTGTGGATGTGCCCACAGAAGGGTGGTGAATTTGATTAATAAACAAATGAAAAATAATAGAGAGCCCTTACAATGAAGAGAATCTTCCCTCTCTTAGGTGAAATTGAAAAAGGTGACAAAAGTCATTGAAATTATTTTATACCTAAAGACTATGCAAAGAAATAACAAAGACTGTTCGGAGCACTTGGCCTTTAAGAACTGAGTTTACGTAAGGTTTCCAGAATGAACTGGAGTAGTGTTAAAAGAAGCATGCTACAATTTTATTATCAGAAAAGAAGAAGTAGAAAAATAAAAATAAAATAAAGGAAAACTGGCTGCTTTACTTTGGAGGAAAAGAGAGATTTCCTTAGGAGAAATCTTGATATTTTATGGGATATGAAATAGAAATTGGAATCTTCAAGGTGAAGAGAAACATATATGAAAAAGAAATGAACAGCCCCAGCTCTGACTAATTTTAAAGAGGCAAGTAGAAAAGCAAGAAATGTGTCAGTATTATCAAGTCAAACAATTGTGACGGTGCCTAAAGAAATCCAACCAAAGCAGAGACAAAATTTCAGAGCCCAATCTAGAATGAATTTCCAAGAAAGGACAGAGTCAGAGAAACTACTGATGATGTGGCCTTTTAAAGCTGTGTTTCAGGAGTCCGGTGCAATAGCAGTGAGGAACTATAACTTGAAGAATGGGGACACTATACCAAGTGTCTAGAAAATTTGGACAAATCTAAGGTCAGAAGGCAGAACACCACCAAAAATATTTAAAGAATTCTTAGGTGAGTTTCAAAATACTAAAATCACTAGAGGTAAAGGTACAGGTATTACCTTGCTGTTAAGATTCTAGAAATTTATAGAATTAGCATTTTTTAATTAAAAAATAGATTTTTATTGATTTTAGAGAGGAAGGGAGAGGAAAAGAGAGATAGAAACATCAGTAATGACAGAGGATCATTCATCAATTGCCTTCTGCAAGCCCCACACCAGAGATCGAGCCCACAACCCGGGTATGTACCCTGATTGGGAATCGAACTGTGACCTCCTAGTTCATAGGTTGATGTTCAACCACTGAGCCATGCTGGCTGGACTAGAATTTGAATTTTAAAACAGAAGAAACATAATGTGCCTAATTCTGTAAAAGATAGAGTAAAAAGAAATTCTACTCAAGGCCTGCCTGGGATAGTCCAATGTTGAGGAAAGAAAATTTCTTGAAAGAGCAGACACATCTTCATTAGGTCCCTGAAGGCACACATTTCTAAGCTAACAACAGCTGTTTTGGGGGTCCGGAACATGAGGAGGTTAATTCTCCATAGAAAGATAAGAATGACAGCAATGCACCTGGTGATGGCTACTACGGCTCCAGAAACAGACACCTGCTTACCTCACTTTTTAGAAGCCATGCCATTAGACAGCCTCACATTCAGTCCATCACTGGCACTCAAAGGGGAAAAGTTTCTGACCCCTTGTAATGCTAATGCTATTCTGGTCTGCTTTGTTCTTCTGGCACTGCTGGGCTCTTGGCTCAGACCCTACTGGTGCCGCCACCAGGGAGGGAAGGTACTTTTCTGAGCTCCTTAATGTTACCTTCAGGGAAGGCACAGAAGCCACTGGGTCTGGGCCTCATTATGCCATTGGATGGAAGGTACAAAGACACAGGGTTTTACTGTTGCCACCATTAATACCAGATAGTTCTGGCTGCCAGGGACAGCAGGGCTAGGATGGCCTGGGGCCTCACTGTTCTGCTGCTGCAGGTGGATTGAGAGAACAGGCTTTTCTTGTTTTTTTATACTGTAATGATAATTATGATTATGATGTCTTTTGACAATGTGATGTAGGTTTCTCTGGCACCCAGTCCAGGGATATATGGAAGATGAAAAGAAAACCCAAGGGACACATCACATTGTCTTTCCTCCAGTTTGGAAATCTCAGCCAACCTGTCTTCGTTTTTTAAGCTTTCAGAGGCTGTTATAGCATGGTCTGTTGAATAATTTCTAGGGTGTTTAATTGAATTTTGAAGGGAGGAACAGGAAAGATGAGACCATGGGATCTGTTTCATAATTAGAAGTTTTCCCTTCCCTCCCTCCCTCCCTCCCTCCCTCCCTCTCTTTCTCCCTCCCTCCCTCCTTTTCTCTCTTTGTCTCTGTTTTTCTTTCCTTGCTCTCTCTTTTTTTGTATTTTTTCTCCCCAACCCCATCCCCCTCTTTCTTATTCTCAAGCTGGTGCACTTTTATTTTTAAAGTAAAGTAATTGATTTCTTCATTCATTCTGAAATATTTGTTAAACATCTCCTAACTCCAGGCACTATTTCTTTCTTAGGAAAGTTTATAATTCTTAGGTTGTATTTTTATATTTTATTTCTTTTGTCATTATGTCTCTTCATATTTATTTGTGGGTCATGCTTTCTTTGTATTCATGGACTTCAACTATTTGCTTCTCCAATTCCTGGTATGTTTACAGAGGTAGTTATTTTATTGACTCCAGTGGAGATTTCAAGTCTGCTCTTCATATTTAGTTTTTTTGTAATTCCTTTCCTCATCAATGTTCATTTTTAATTCTCCCTTTTTCTTTCTGAAAAAAAATTACTGTTTTTCCCCATATTGTTTATTTTGCAGCTACTTCCTAGAGTACTTATCTTCTTGTGATTATTAAAAAGTTTTAACAGCTTTGTAATTTTCTCTAATTTCTGCATTATTGCTTTCCAACCATATACTGTTCTTTTCCAGGATAGTTTTTTTGTTCTCTGGTCATATAACATTATATATATATATTCATTCTGTGTTCCTATCACTGAATTAAAAGAACATCCATGTGGTTGTAATACAAAGGGCAAGGGAATAAAGTGTGAGATGAAAGTGAGGGGTGGGTAGAAGCCAGACTATGCAAAGTCCTATAAACTAAGTAAGGCTTTTGTCTTTCTTGAATGAGCAATGACCACAGAATCATTTTAAGAAGAAAGTGTTCAGAACAATACACAGGAAGGCCACTTACAGGAGGATCTGGTAGAATCTTTGAATCTCCACAGAGGAGATGATTTGTGAACAGCCTCAAAACATATTCAGAAGGTGGAATTACAGGCCTTGAAATTATAGTGAACGTTAGAGGAAAAAGGAGAAAAGGGTATGAAAGATGGCTCCCAAATTTATGTTCTTTGAACCGAAATGGTTAAGAGCTCCTAACACTCACTTCAAAAACACTGGAAGAAGCTACGTTTTTTGAGGAAAGATCATGGACTTGGTGAGTTTCAGGCATAGGCCAAATATCCAAGGGGCTATGTTAAGTAGACATTTGGATATATGGAGAGATGCATGGGTTGGAGGTATTATTGTGTGAGTCATCTGATTACAGGAATAACATGCTGTGGGTGTAATGAAACTGTCTATGGAGAGAGTATATTTAGAAGAAGACTTCAGTTTCAGGAATTCTAATATATAGTGGCTGGAAAGAGAAAGTTGCACATGCAAAAGAATAACCAGAGAGACAGAGGAAAACCAGGGCAAGTATTGTATTATGGTAATCAAAACATTAAAGATTTCCAAAAAGAGGAAGTGATCAACAGTATTAATTTTGGTTAAGAAGTTAACTAAGAAGAACATTGAAAAAAAAATGCCTGAAGGATTTAGCAAATGGTAGCCAGAATTCTAAGATGGCCCCATGATCATCACCCCCTTGCCCCCGAAGTGTTCAAGCCCTATGTAATCTCTTTCCCTTGGATTGGCAGGACCTGTGACTTGCTTTTAGCCAACAGAATATGGAAAAGGTGATGGTGTAGTTAAGGTTGCAAATCAGTTGACTGTGAATTAATCAAAAGTAAACGATCTTTAGTGAGCCTGGCTTAATCAGGTAAAATCCTTTAAAAGAAGGACAGGGGTCTCCTTGAAGAGAGTCTCCTTGCTTGCTCCATGGAGTGAGCAGTCATGTGGAGAAAGCAAGGACTGCAGGAGGCTCTAAAACCTAAAGGTGGCCTCCAGCTAGAAGTCAGCATAAAGCAGGGCTCCTGGTCATAAACTATAAGGAAACAAGTTCTGCCAACAGCCTAAGTAAGCTTGAAAGTGGATTCTTCCTGAGTTGAGCTTCTGAGGAGACTTCAGCCAGGTATGATCTCTGAGGCAGGGAACCAGGCTAAGCCCTACCTGGACTCCTGACACACAGAAACAGTGAGATAATTTATTTTCAGCCACCAAGTTTGTGGTAATTTGTTACACAACAAGAGAAAACTAACACAACAACATAAAGAGATTGTCGGTGCTGTGAATGAAGGCTGTTTCAGTATAGTGACTGGGGGGGAGCCTGATTGCATGGGTTTGGAGGAGTGAGTGGGAGATAGGTAAATGGAGTGAGTGTGGATGACTCTTTAGAAAGGTTTGTCTGGGAATAGAGCAAGAATGTGGGAATGTAGCTGAATGGGTCTGTGGTTTTGAGAACAAAGTTTTTAATTTTGTTCTTTAATGGGAAATAACTTGAACATGTTTAAAAGTCTGTCTTTTATAAGAAACAACTAATTTTTACTGTAAGTTTGCTTTGCTAGATGCAGCATAGATATAATTCACATGAAATAATTGGTTAAGAACTTGTGTTGATTTAAAAATATTGTAAATGAGTATAAAATATTATGAAAAAAGGCAGTTTGAATCATGACACTTAGTAAAAAAACCTTACTGTGTACACCATTTCTAAATGTAAGAGGGCTCTTCTTAAATCTGGAGGATCCTCTGTCTGAGTTAAATTCTATTCCTTTAATCTCACTAAAGGGGAGCCACTACCATTTCTATTTCTATAGTGATTTTTAAAGTGACAGTTTTCCATGGGAGTTGACCAAACAAGTCTTTGTCTATATTCCGTATTGAATATGTAGAATGACTAGGAAAGAACTATGTCATTGTGTGAGATAATTTACTATCTAACACACATTTTTATTGAACACTGCTTTAAAAATTTCAGCTTTATGTCATTTTTTTAAGACCTATACTCTTTTCCATGCATTATTGTTTCTAAAAATAATGGTAGTAATTTCTATGGATTTTAATTTCTGCAACCAGAAACATGGTTTATTATCCTCATACAGTTTGAAATAATAACAATAATAACAACTGTAGAGAAAGAGAGGAAAGGAAAAAAAACTTGCTATCCCAGGTTCTATACTAAGTAGTTAATATACATATCTCCCTAATTCTCAAAAAAATCCTATAAGGGAGGGTCTATCATTTTTCTCATTTTTCAAATAAGTAAACTGAGTCTTAGATTAAAAAAAAAATGGAGGAGAGAACCAAGATGGCAGCATAGGTAAACGCCTGTACTTGCTGCCTCCCACAACCACAACAAACTTACAACTAAAATACAGGACAACCATCATCCAGAACTGCCTGAAAGCTGGCTGAATGGAAGTCCTACAATTAGAGAGGGAAAGAAGGCACACTGACACTGGTAGCAGGCTTGGAGGCAGAAGGGGCTGGACGGGCACTCACGTGGGCTGCTTTTTTAATTGGGAGGGAGATAGCCTCTGTGTAGGCCGCCCGGGAGGAGCAAGAGGTCCCAGCCCCACACCAGATGCCCAGCACAGGGTCCCAAAATTAAAAAAAGAAGTTCCCGTAATTGGCTATAAAAACCAGTGTGGATTGGGGCTCAGTGACACAGAGGCTGCTGGAGACCCAGCTATTTCTCTTAAAAGGCCAGTGCATGAACTGAACTTACCAGGTCTCACTTCCTCTGAGCTCCAGCAGCAGGGTGAGGTTCTGGGGAACACAGACACATACGAGGAACTGGATTGTCTGGCATCGGGGCAGAAACTCGGGGGTGGCTTTCTCCCAGACAGAGGTGCTTGCAGGGATCATTGCTCCTGTGCTGGGACCTCCCTGGTCTCAGGGCTGACTGGCAGGCATTTCTGTTTGTTCCGCCCTGGTGATTCCCTGAGACCCTGCCCCATCCAATTTGCAGCCCCACCCAACCTGTGTGCAGAGGTTTTTGCATATGAATTGCCTGTCCTTGCTCAGGGTAAAACAAGCTGCAGCTGGATTAGGGAGCACCAGTCCTATCAATAAAAGGCCCAAGACCCAGCACCAGCACCAGCCTGCCTTGTTTCACAGCTGAGCCTCATCTGGGTACTTCCAAACCCAATACAAAGAGGAGGAATCTGCAGATCTTTCTGTAGCTCCTGCTGGGTGGCCCCAGGCAGTGGCTGACTTTGTAGCTCCCTGGAGACCCAAGAGCCAGTGTACCCAGTGGTCAGTGTCAGACCATACCAGGGCCAGAGTCAGTGAGCACCAAAGCCCCACAGAAACAAGTACTGCTCCTAGGGGTGTCTCCTGCACAGCAGCTCTCCCACTGCAGTTGCGGCTGGTCCCCACAGCAAATTGGCCTGGAGGTCCATTCCTCCCAGTGACACCAACAGCAATCAAGGTTCAACTACAACAAGACTGTACTCACAGCCCACAAAGGGGTGCACCTAGAGCTCCCAGTTCAGGTGACTGGGGAGGCTGAGCCACTGGGCCATATAAGACACCTTTTACACAAGGCCACTATACCAACTCAAGGAGTCATAGCAGCTCTACTGAATACACAGAAACAAACATAGGGAAGCAGCCAAAATGCAGAGATAGGGAGGCATATTGCAAATGAAAGAAATGGAAGAGAGCAAACTACTGGATATAGAGTTCAAAATCATGGTTATAAGGTTACTCAAGAATCTTCCAGAAACCTCCAAGGGATTTAGTGAGACTTTCATAGATCTTAGTGAGAATGCCAAAATAATGGAAAAGGACCAGTCAGAAATAAAGCATACACTGACTGAAATGAAGAATAATGTACAGGGATTGAACAGTAGAGTAGAGGATTCCAAGAATCAAATCAATGATTTGAAATATGAGGAAGCAAAAAACACCCAACCAGAAGAGAAAAAAAATCCAAAAATATGAAGATAGTGTAAGGAGTCTATGGGACAACTTCAAGTGTACCAACATCTGAATTATGGGGGTGCCAGGAGAAAAGAGAGAGCAAGATATTGAAAACCTATCTATATAATAGAGGAATATGCAAATTAGCCTGGACGCTGTAACATCACGACTAAACAGCAGGGACCTGAGGCTGTATGGTGCCTGGACAGGATGAAAGACCTCAGGCCGTGCCTCCTGCCCCGCGGGGCTTGACAGGGGACCTCAGGCTGCACCCCCTGCCCTGGCACAGGGCCTGGAGACCTCAGGCCATGCCCCTCGCCCTGGCGCTGGGCCAGGGGACCTCAGGCCGTGCCCCCCTCACCCCAGTGGCAGGTCAGAGGACCTGAGGCTGCACCCCACCCTGCCCAGTGGGGCCTGATGGGGGACCTGAGACTGCACCTCCCCACCCAGAGAGGCTTGACAGGGATGGGGCTGGCTGGGTCTGGGTCTCACCCAATGGGGGTGGGGCCGGCCAGGTCTGGGTCTCCTGGGTTTTTGAAGCATGTGCAGGTGGTGGGCGGGGACTTGACTCTAGGTCCCATAGCGCACCCCAGACTCTGACAGGATGGAGATTTTCATATACATTTTACTAATTTTCTTTCATCTCTGACATTTCAATTATAGAGAACGAGCAAATAGTAATATTAAAAGATTTCCTCTAATTAATTCCCTTTTAATGTGCATGAATTTTGTGCACTGGGCCACTAGTTTGAAGAAATAATGACAGAAAACTTCCCCTACCTGGTGAAAGAAATAGACTTACAAGTCCAGGAAGCACAAAGAGTTCCAAACAAGAGGAACCCAAAGAGGACCACACCAAGAGATATCATCATTAAAATGCCAAGGGCAAAAGACAAAGAGAGAATCTTAAAAGCAGCAAGAGAAAAGCAGTTAGTTATCTACAAGGGAATGGCCCTAGAACTGTCAGCTGATTTCTCAACAGAAACTATGCAGGCCAGAAGAGAATGGCAGGAAATATTCAAAATGATGAATAGCAAGGGCCTACAACCAGATTACTCTACCCAGAAAAGCTATTTAGAATTGAAGGTCAGATAAAGAGCTTCACAGACAAGAAAAAGCTAAAGTTCATCACCACCAAACCCATATTATATGAAATGCTTAAGGGTATTCTTTAAGAAGAGGAAGAAAAGGAAAAGATAAAAAATATGAACCAAAAATTGGCAACAAATACATATCTATCAACAATTGCATCTAAAAATCAAAATAAATAAATAAGAAATCTAATGAACAGAATAAATTGGTGAATAAAATAGAATCAGAGGCATGGAAATGGAACAGACTAAGGATTCTCAGAAGGAAAGGAGGAGGGGGAGTTGGGAAAAGATTAAACAAATATCGTATATACGTATATGCCTTAACTATGGACACAGAAAATAGGGTGGGGAAGGCTTGGGGCAGGGGGCAGGAACTGGGTGAAGGGGGGGCAATGGGGAAAAAAAAGAGGGACATCTGTAATAATCTCAACAATAAAGATGAAAGAAAAAAATACTGAGAGTCTTGTTGCTGTCACATTAAGTGTCACATACAGAATAAACTCTACTCTGTGACTCTAAAGTTAATGTCTTAGTTCTAATATGATATGCTGCTTCTATTCTTAAAGAAGGCTTCTTTCTTAGGACTTCAATCCTGTCCTATAATAGGACAAGAACTGTTCATTATATTAACAAGGGATACTTAAGACCTCTCTGGAAGAGAACAATATTTTATAATTTCCCATTTCTCATTATATCATTCCATGTTCTATAACATAATCAACCCACAGTGTTCCTACAGTGTTAGTTCAAAAATGGCATCACTGCCACAATCCAATTGATGAGGTCTTTCTTGTTATAACACATGCATCAGTTATATTATGTACCTTATATTTGATAACAATAAGACTTAACTCTGACATATGCCTCTATTAACTCTGAAATATCTCTATAATCATTAGTCTTTTGCATCCATGATGATTTAATATCATCTGCAGCCAGTTATTTGACCCAGGCTAGTGGTTTTCAAACTTGAGCTTGCATGCAAATCTCATGTAGGGCTCCCTTCTAAACACACAGATTACTGGACCTGACTCTCAGAGGTTTTGATTCAGTAGATGTGGGTTGCAGCCCTTAAAATGTGCATTTCTAACAAGTTCCCAGATGTTGCTGGTGGTCTGGAAACCACACTTTTAAGAATGACTGGCCCATGCCAGGTTTCAAAAAACTTTTTCTGTAAATAATCAGGTAAATATTTTTGACTTTGTGGGCCAGGTAGTCTGTGTCACAAGTACTGAACTCTTCCCTTGTAGTGCAAAAGCAGCCATACACAATACCTAAATAAGTAGGAGATGGCTGTGTTTCAGTAAGATTTTTTTGTATAGAAACAGGTATCAGGCTGGATTTATTCAACAGATCAGTTGGATCAACCTCTGGCCTAGACCAACTCAGTACAAGAGGCTTGAAAAATTACTTTGTATACGTTAAATAGTAACTCTATAAGAATCAATACAGATTTAATTACAAAAATCCCTTCTAAAATTTTAAAGAAAATCTGCGGAACTATACCAGATACTAAGTTGATTGTGATAAACTAGCATAAAGGAAAAACCCCAAGGCTTTCTCATGTACCCAATAAAAGATGCAAGACCCTACATCTTATAGTTTTTGTTTTAAGATACCCATGAACTCAATCTTCATTTTGAAATTTTAGTTTTAATTAGATATTGTTTCTACTGTTAAAGCTAAATCTACCAATTAAAATAAAACTAACATTACACTGAATGATATAAACACCAACCAAATTAGGATGTCCATTGACTTTATAATAAAACAGAACAAAGCAAAAACACTCAACTTGCCATGAATGTGCCAGATTTAATGTACTTGGTCTTTACTTGGAACAGTGTACTTCAAACTAATTTAAAATGCCAGTGTAATCTTAAAAGTCTACTAAACTGTACCTGCCAATGAACCCACTGCATTAGCTCTATTTTTATAAAATGTAAGTTCCTGGAAAAGGACAGAATTAAGATAAATGTTATCATAATGGAATGTGATTTACTTCCCTGAAAATAATTATATTCAAATACCATGAAGGAAGTTAGTACTAAGGGTCATTTTAGAAACTTAAAATGCAAATAACATGTCAATCATTTCAAAAAATGCTAATGACTAGAAATATTTAAATTAAATCTCTCCTTACAAGTATATACACTAATATGCAATAATATGAAGATAGAATAAAATGAGATTATGGTGAGATACACACCTTCCATCTTCCAAAATATTTTCCTAAATGGGATTAAATCAAATATTTTCTCTGTTAAATGGGCTTATATTTACCACTAGATATTTATTCTTTAGTCTAATGCAGTGGTTTTCATAGTCCTCAGGTGTTTTTTGTGTGTTTTTTTAAATGTTGAAAAAGCATTGTGGTCAAAGGAAACTAGAGGATGTTAATTTTAAACACATTTCAAAATGATTTTTAACTTCAAGACTCATGAGAAACATTAATATTCATGACATGACTATCTAAGAAAGATGTGGTGGATTGTGCAGCCTTTTCCAATCTTTTTGGAAACCCAATTATCAGTACAGCATCTTAACAATGGTCTTTTAGGGTCTGAATCCATGTACTGTATGGTAATATGTTTTAAAAAATAAATTCAATTTGATGCAATAAATACTTATTAAGTACCTCTATTTTTAAAAATTACTTAAAGGTTAACCCTTTAGTTTTACAATGCTACTCACCAAAATCTATCTACAGTATAATTAATCCTATTATAATACTTACACTCCTCTTCAGGCCTCTTCCGAAGTGCTGCACGAACTTCTTTACAAGGACTTCTCTGATACTGTGGGGGATTCCTTCCCCTTAGTAGGCTCTCCATCCTATAAAAAAGAATCAAAAGAGTATATTAATATAGAAATCTTGATAAATTTTGAGAAGATAAAAGGTTTAAATCAAGAGTCAAGACTTCAAGTATCTACACAGGCTTGTTAGACAACATCATTGAGTATGTAGCAAGGAATAATATAATAGGGAGTGGCAAAGACTGTGGTAAACTGAAAAGTGCTTGACTTTTCCAAGACATTCCAATTTAAAAAATGTAAAAATACCATGTGGACACTGACATGCACATTCTCAGATTAGAGACTGATATGGACTGAATGTTTGTGCCCTCAATCCCAAATTCATGTTAAACCCCTAAGCCCCAATGTGATGGTATTTGGAGGTGGGACCATTGGGAGATAATTAAGTTTAGATGGACATCATGATGGAATTAGTGTCCTTAGAGGAACAGAAAGAGAGGCCAGAGGTTGGCCTCTCTCTCTCTCTCTCTCTCTCTCTCTCTCTCTCTCTCTCTCTCTTTCTCTCTCTCTCTCTCTATCTCTGTCTCTCTTTTTCCCTCTCTTGTGAGAAGGTAGTCATCTGAAAATCAGGAAGAGGTTCTCACCAGGAAATTAATCTGCTGGAACCTTGATTTCAGTTTTCTCAGATTCCAGAACTGCGAGAAATAAATTTCTATAGTGTAAGCTACCCAGTATGTGGCATTTTGTTATCGCAGCCCAGATGACTAAGGCAGAGACCTATTGACTAGAGTGATTACTTGTATAGAAAACAAATTTATCAAAAATAGTTCACCCTTTAGAAAAAAAAAAGAACATATCTCTCACCAACATTTGGAATATCAGTTTCAAGAGAGGAATTGTTGCTTTTAACCATGATAATGGCTAAATTGGGAGGGGTTTTCTAATTCTAATAATTGTGACTTCTTGAAAAAGTCAGTTAATATAAAGTGTTCTTCTCAGTTACAGGTGACATAGCAATGCTGGAATCCAGAATATAATAATAAATGCATCAGATGCACCTTGGATTAGCATATTTAACAACATGTACTTTGTGATCATTAAGTAAACTTTATAGTTTTGTACTACCGATGTATACTCATTTTAATAAAAGTAAAAAACTACTGAGTCTCAGGATTTGAAAATTTAGAACAAAACCATAATATTTATTTGTCATTTTGAAAATATAAGTATAGCTTCTTAACATCTACCTAATTATCCTAATGGAATATCACTGGATTTGATAATTGTGCTGGTTGATAGCATGCACGCATTTGAAAACCAGATAGTTGTTATGGGTAATGGTGATGGTGGATATTCTAGGGTAGATGATTATGCTTCTGGCATCCAGAGAGAAAAATTAGGACAGGATGATCCCATAAAAGCATTATGTAAATAGTGTAAAATATGATATGAATAACCTTTTGTACTGTAACATAGCACCATTTCTTTGGGAAACTGTCACTGGTTCTTAAAAACACTTTTTCAAATATACTTCCTGAAATCAGTCCATTTATATGTAGAAGATGCTGAATGTGTTTGTGTGTGTGTATTCATATGTTCATGCCTGTGTATATGCAGTTCAAGAGAATGTTTCTCAATGTGCATTGATAACTTGAACCTTAGTTTCATTTGAAGCTCATTTCAAGTGAAAAAAAAAGTTATTTCTCTCGAGGTTATAACAATACAATAATGTGAAACCAAGTGAAAACCTGAATTGTTTATGATATAATTTGCTATAACACTATATTTGGGGAGGAAATTAAGTTTCCAGGCCTGTCCCTGCAGTTTCACGAGGAGGCTTAGCTATATAAACTATACTATATAAACTTTCTAGTTTTTGACTCTTGAATTAATTCAATGTACATTTTTAAAATATATTTTATTGATTTTTTACAGAGAGGAAGGGAGAAGGATAGAGAGTTAGAAACATCGATGAGAGAGAAACATCAATCAGCTGCCTCTTGCACACCCCCTACTGGGGATATGCCTGCAACCAAGGTACATGCCCTTGACCGGAATTGAACCTGGTACCCTTCAGTCCGCAGGCCGACGCTCTACCCACTGAGCCAAACCGGGTAGGGCTCAATGTACAGTTTTGACTACATTTCAGCAAATAACGGATTTCCATGATGAGCCAATAATAACTTAAGTGAACTAATAATTATTCACTAGTATTTATAAGCTCAAAACCATAAAAGGCAGCCAATATGACCTGTACAGGCAAATGTCTATATATAATTGTGATGTAATTTTAGAAACCACTTTTACTCATCGTGACTACACTCTGATGAAGAACGGTAACATACTATCCTGGTTGGAAATCTATGTAAACCACTCTCTTGGATGAGCTATTCTTTTTCCTTTTATATCTCTGACAATTGGTATGTGAAAACAAAAGTGATCTAGTTAATGTCCATCTACCTATGTTTGAGGATAAGTCAGAATAAATGAAATACAAGTTATAAAGTACTAATAGGGCTTCAGAACAATTTCATTACGTGTGATATTGGCAGCAAAGATCCCCAACTCAACTCCCCAGATGCCCAAACGTTGCTCTCTGGAATGCTCACAAGCAGATCTACAGATATGCAATGTTAGATGTGGAGCACAGCCTAAGTGGGCCTAGGTTCTGTAATAAGACAAGCAGGTTCAAATTCTAATTCTGTCTTTAAAGAATGACTTCAGGAAAAAATACGTGCTGTGTGCCTTAATTTTCTCATAAGTAAATGGGGATAAGAGCCACCTTATAGGATTGTTGTGAAGACTAAATATGTTAATACATGGCCTGGCTGGTGGGCTCAGTGGTCGAGCATTGACTCATGCACCAAGAGGACTCTGATTCCCAGTCAGGGAACATGCCTGGGTTGTGGGCTCGATACCCAGTAGGGGGTGTGCAGGAGGCAGCAGATCAATATGATATTCTCTCTCATCGGTGTTTCTATTTCTCTCCATCTTCCATCCTCTCTAAAATCAATAAAAACATATTTTTTAAAAATACGTTAATATATGTAAAATTATTTACATGTGTCTGTCACAATTCAAGAGCTCAGCACATGTTGCTATTATTAATGAGAATTATCCCAAATAAAAATAAAATAAGATACTAAAATTTTAAATGTATAGTATGTTAGGAAACATGAAAATTGGGCTTTATTTGATAAAGAATTATAATGAATAATCATTGAATCATGAAAATAATTCCACTAGGAGACTGAATAGTTGAAATTCCACTATGCACTGCATAATTTACTTGTGATGAAGTTCTTATTAAACATAATATCTATGTTAACATATACTTATATAGATAGTATAGATATATTAGAAATATAGAAATAATATTACACAAATATATATGTGTGTTGATCTGTTCATTACATGTTGATTTTTGATCAATTAGCTATTTTCATTGAAATATTTGCTTCTATCCATGCCATTTTACATTTCGAGAACCACCAAAACAAAAACGAGGGCCAAAAAAACTCACTATAAACTATATATACCATACACTAATAGAGGAAAATATTTTAAAACAGCATTACATGTCCTTTTTCTCTGGAATGCTAAATGTTATGCCCAGTATAAAACACTTTAAAAGTTTTACAGAGCAATGTTTATGTCTAAACTACTATATAACTGTGGGACTTCCATCTTCCTGAGACTACACGTCCAGCTGCTTGAACCCTTCTACTGGTGTCATCTATGATGTACAGTTTGCATTAAATGGTCAGACAAAATAACCAACCACCAAGTCTTGGAGCACAGCCAGGACACAGCAAAGGAGCTATTCTAGCTACTCTCAAGTTTGGCAAGACATCAGCAGGAGTGTGTTAACAGTTCCAGCAAGGAGAGATTAAGTGTGATGACCACAGGCAAAACAGATGCTCTAACAGCTCATTGAAGAGCTCTGAAAAGTGCAGCCTACATGTCAACTGCTGGGAAGAAATAGAGGCAGCCAGAATGATATTTAAAAAGCATAAAGAAACAAACAGATTATGAACAAAGGTGTCCACAACTTTCCTAAATTGAGTTAGTTCACAAAAATCACCCGAGGGGCTTTAAACAAATACAGATCCCACCATTTCCAACACTAAAGATTTTCATTCAGGAGTTTGGGATCAGGTCAGGTAAGATGTATTTTTTAACATTAATCAAGTGTGTCTAATATAGTCTTACACTGACATTTGGAACCCATGTAAATAAAGCATATACACTTGCAGATGTAGGAGAGGGAAGTTCAATAAATACATTCCAGGAGATAGTCACATGCTGATACAGAGATGAGGTGAGAATCTGGGTTGGAGACTGCAGTTAGAACAGGTATTATAAAAAATGGAAAGAGTAGCCATAATGGTATAATAGTTAAAGGCTTGCCAAATTGCCTGGAGGTCAACCAGATGAACCTGAAGGCTGCCCATTTAGAAGGTTGATAATCTCAACAGTGAAATACTTTCCTCCAGTAAGGTTTGGTAGACAGTGGGATAAGAGAACAAGTTGGATTGATGTAGAATTATGGATTGGGTTGAGGATGAATAACGAAAATAAAGCTTAGGTGAAAATATGGTTGAAATGGATTTATACTAGATGGAGAAGGAAGATAGAGAATGACAGAGTCACTAAGAGATAGGGAGTTGGATTAAAAGAATAGACATACCAGATATAAGTAGTATTTCTAAAATGTCTATTATGTGCCAGCTGCTATGCTACATTCTTTATATATATACTAGTGTCCCAGTGCAAGGATTTGTGCACATTGAAGGGAAATTAATTAGAAGAAAGATTCGTACGGTAATTATGTTACTGCAAAAAATTTCATGTCAAAATAGTATATAATATAGTATTATAAAATTAAAACATGAGTGCGATTGGTGCCAGCTAGAGCTTTATAGGTATCACACATGCACGAGTCAACATTTATTTTTAAATTGCCAGTGAGCATCATATGTACCTGCCGCTTGGTTGGTCAGATGGTCAGACGGTCCAATGGAGATATGGTCGGTCACTTAGCCTTTTGTATATATATAGATATTATCTATTCCATTCTTATTATAGTCAGGGTTAACCTGAGTCTCAGAGATGTTAAGTAACTTGGTTAGGACCATATAGCAAGTAAATGCAACAATCAGGATTTTAATCCAGAACTGTCTGACTTGAGAGCCCATGCTATTGACTACCATGTGAGCTGTACAATAGAACTTTCTGCAATGATGTAAATGTTTAATATCTGTGCTGTCCAATACCGTTGCTACTAGCCACTTTCTGTTACTGAGCACTTGAAATGTGGCTGGAAGGACTAAGGAACTGGATTTGCGAGTTTGAAATGTTATTGAATTGTAATTTATTTAAATTTTATAGCCACTTTTGACTACTGTAGTAGACAGCACAGCATATCCAGGAGCCCCTATTCAGCACATGACTGAGGAAAATACAAATTTCCACTGGAGGTTTCTGAATTCAAGTCAATAAGAGCAGGGAAGTAACGTCTTGGAAAAGTGGTCCACATGCAGGTCTTTGCAGACAAGTGAACTTAACTCCTCGCCGTAGAACTAGCTCACAGTAACTTCCTAAGAGACTTCTTGCAGAAACACACTTTGTCATGCAACCATGGTTTTTAACTATGAAGCTCTCCTAGCACATCTAAGTGCCTTGAATACTCACTTGAAACTCCTTCCTATCTAGGGTCTCAACATACACTGCTTTCTTTGTCTCGAATAATCTATTCGATCTGAATAACTGCTAATCATCACTTTGACCCCTTTGTCCAATTAGGTCTCCAAATATGGTTCAACTCCACAGCCTGGAGTTTTCCATCATAGCACTTATAACAAATTTTAATTATATGTTAGTCTTGTGGAATTTCTGCTTAACGTCTGCCTTCCTCCTGCACTGTAAGCTTCATGAAGACAGGGACAGTGTCAGTTTTACTCTCCACTCTATTGCAGGAGCTTAGCACAGTGTTTGGCATTCAAGAAGTATTTCTTGTTTGAATGAATTAATCTCCCTAATCCTGCCCCAAGGGCAAATGTAACCACTGGGTGTGAGCCAGGTAGTCAAACTAGTGAGTGCCCGTCCAAACAATGTTGTCCTTCTGTTACCCCTGACTTGTGTGCTTCCTTCAGCCATTCACTGGCACCTCCTAACACTTTCCTAGGAGACCATCACCCTGCACAGCAGCCTCTCACCATTGCTCTCTCCACCAGCCATCAATGGTGACCAGTTATCAGAAGGCAGGTCAACCCCAGATTCCCTTTGCTGCAGGGCCTAGGGGATTGAAGGGGAAAGGTGAGAGGAGTTCATTTGGGAGCTGTTCTCTTCTGTGTGAGACAACTCTATGAGGACCAGGTGTCCCTACTAGTAGACAAGGATTATAACAAAGGAAAGTGATTCAATCATGACATCAAGGTTTTTAAGTCAACAAAGATACTGAAGCTATTTTTCCTCCCTTTCATTGAAATTATTATATTTGCTGCTTTGTGAGCACATCCCAAACTAAAAATATATAGTGCTTAAATGGATTTATTAGATAAATTGTGTAATTTAGATAAGCCTCTAAATCAGTGGTTCTCAACCTGTGGGTCGCGACCCCTTCGGCAGTTGAACGACCCTTTCACAGGGGTCGCCTAAGACCATCCTACATATCAAATATTTACATTACGATTCATAACAGTAGCAACATTATAGTTATGAAGAAGCAACGAAAATAATTTTATGGTTGGGTCAAAACATAAAGAACTGTATTTAAAGGGCCAGAAGGTTGAGAACCACTGCTCTAAATGAAGGTCTGTATACCAGCAATGAGTATTTGCAAGCCCTTCTGCTTTGTGTTCTGTAAGCTCCTTAAGACTTTTTAAGGATTTTTATTCAGTAAAGTGAATATAAGATAAATTACAAAGAGTAAATATCCTTGACTTATTAGTTTCTAGAAAAGTAAAAATTTTAATTGTTTTGATAATATTTAATTGAATAATCTTGAACAAATGCAGACAATTTTAAAAAATGAGATTGGTACTTCTTAAGCTTTTATTTAACTTGATGATAAGCAAAATTGGACACAATAAACTGCATGCCTATAAATAAACACAATCCCTTATATTTAAAATGGCAATCAATATGACTAAGAAGCTTAGTAATATATAGAATAAAAAATGGTAGCATTTGTTGCCCTCAAATTTGACAATGAATGTACAGGAGCATTTCTGTTAAAGTACAAAGCCATAGAATGTTGACTATAATCTGAAAATTCACCCTATTAGTCTGTGGTAAAGAGGGTACTACCTTTTCATTTGTCAGAGTCCAAAGATTAAAACATATACCATCTGACAAAAGTCAAGCATTTTTTTTTCTTTTTATAGCCACTTCATCTCCCATCTTTTCCCTTAACAAAGTACAGTACATAGACTGTAGTCATAAATATTTAATGAATGAATGAATAAATTAATGAATGACAGAACTCTGCTCTTTTCTGGTGGGAACATTTAGAAGATTCTATATTTATATTACAAATTTTACCTATCCTTGGAGACCAATTTTCTAAGTCCTAATTCCGCTCAGAAACGAATCCAACCACTTCACATACACTCAATGCTTACCTTCTGAATCCTCCTTACTATATCTACTAAATGTTTGGAAGAGTAACCAGTGATTTTCCTATTAGTCTCCATTTCAATGTTTGTATCTTTACTCACATAGATTCTAATCCATTTGAAGGCTTTGATATCATAAAGCACAGTTGACAATCCTGAAGTAGGTATTAGTTCATCACTGTTTATAGATGAGACAACAGGAAGTCTGACAATTAAGTGACATGTGCAAAGTAACACAGGAAAACCGGAGGAAGAACCTGAACTTTGACTCCCACATTCCAACCTTCATTTCACAATGCTACTCTGCATAGATATCATTGTCTGTTTTTTAGTCTTTCTGATGTCTCATAGAGTAGGATTCTTACCATGTGAGTCACAGATGGTCAAGAAATCTTCAAATATTGAATATCAATTATTGTCACTTTGACGTATACTCCGGTAGATCTTAAAACTCAACAGAAATAATTTATCACAAACTAAAATAAAAGCACCAAGGATTAAAAAAATAAAAGTGTGCTTAAGCATGCATATGAAAAAAGGAAGAATAAGATTGCTGTATCATTTTGGAAATAATGATTAATAGTCTTCCCAGAAAAAGGGAAGAATAAGGGGCAACATGCTGTGACCATCCATCCTCACAAAGTTATAAAGCCATGTGACCTCCCGGTACATTCCCAACCCCCGACCCCCGAATTTCAGAATTCCTTCTTTGGCTTAGCATTCAATAAAAAAAAAAAAAAGAGTTGAAGAAGCAGTGGAAATGCTCTTGCTTTATTACTGAGCTGTTTTCCTTTTTTTTTTCTTTAAAGGGAAGTTGAGCCTGAATTCAGCACAGTGAACCTAACCCCAGACTAGAACTATGCATACATATTAAGCATATAATAGCTATTAAGAAGAATCTCAACTGTTTATAAAGACCAATTTGAACTGCAAATGACAGTACAAAAATAATCAATACCCATTTATTTCAGCCAAATATGTTGAGTTGATAGTTAATAAGGACAAGCTGAAGTTAAACAGCAAGATTATTGTGAAAAGAAATCACTTCTCAACTATACTTAAGCTGCTTAAAAGGGGAGTGAAATGTTTAACAGAAAGAAAGATAGATGGTATACTGTTGAGCTTGGAGAAAGTCAGGTGCCTGATTTTTTAGGGTAATGATGATTTACCAAAAATATAAGAATCATCAATCATGTGAAAGAGGAAAAACTTGTTTTTACAATGCCATGTCACACATTTAGGGAATGATAAACACAATAGCATATTGTTTTAACCTTTCTCCAAAGAAATATAATTCAAAGTAGATGCATATCATTATGGACTTTTTGAAAATCTAGAATCTCTAAATGATAGTAGTCCCTTTTCTGAGATTTAAGAAGGAGAGTTAAGAAAGTAGAAAAATCCAGAAATTAGAACAGTTTCTTCACTGAGATACCTGTGCTCATTTATAATGGTGTATAATTTACTCTGTAAGGTTGTAACAAACAATTACTGTACAAAAAGCCTATAAAATTAATGAGAAGAGCATGTGTAGCAATTGGGAAACAGTCAAGCTCCTCATAAATTCAGGAAGCACACTATTCACAAAATTCTAGTTTTTAAATTAAATTATTTCTTATTTATGTGGCTCAGTGGTTGAGAGTCGACCATGAATCAGCAGGTCATGGTTCGATTCCAAGTCAGGGCACATGCTTGGGTTTCAGGCTTGATCCCCAGTAGTGGGTGTACAGGAGGCAGCCAATCAAAGATTCTCTCTCATCACTGATGTTTCTATCTCTCTCTCCCTCTCCCTTCCTCTCTGAAATCAATAAAAAACATATTTGGTGGGTTTTTTTACCCACACACACAGTAATGCTGTATCAGAAGTCTGTTATCTTTAGGAAGGTATTTTATTAACAAATTGAATCAATATAAGAAATAGCAAGCTCCCCTTAGTGAAGGTCCTTCCAGAAATAACTGAGTTACATGCAAGATTTAGGAATGTGTTTATTGCTGAAATCACTAAAAGACAATCAATTAAGTTAACTAAAATTCAGAGTTATTCAGAAAAATAACTCTCTTACAACTATGTAAATTAAGTGGATAAATTTATAGAAACTCTTGCCTACAAAAGTGAATAATAATCGCAGGATGACAAAAAATGTAAAGAAGGCTTAATAAGAAATCAATAACACCCAAAATACTCTCAAGAGCAATAACAGAATGGGCAATGTAGAAGAAATACAGCAGTTTAAAAATGGTGAGAATACTTGAAAAAGTCCTAATGTTGAATCTACACAATTGTGCAAAGATAAAACTGATACTAAAAAACACAGAAAAAATGCTAGGTGCTTTAATAAGATTACTTCCACACAAGTTGTGATAAAAGATTGCACCTGGACTATCTATCTATCCTTATAAAATTTAATAGCATATTAAAACTATTTTTTATTTTATATTTTGAATAAGGTGAAATATAGAAATGCAATGTAATTACCTGTCATCTAGAACTTAATACATTTATTTAATACATTTATGGGATAGGTTTGATTACTTTTCTTTATTTCCTCTTTCCTTCCTCCACCTACTTTAACTTTAAAGGAAGAGGAAAACACTCATGTCAACATTTGGGTTTCAAGGTTTTCAGTCAACATTTATGAAGTGAGAAGACTGATGCCACCAGAATACAGAACGATCTCTGCTCTGGAAAATCTTCTATAATTTCACCTACCTACCCAGTTATCTGCTGTCCCTCTGTCCTATTGCAGGGTCCTACACATACATCTATCACCCCAGCCCACACCAAAAACCCTGGAGGACAGAAGTTATATCATCCTGAAGGATATAGCACAATTCATAAAACACCGCAGAAATTAATCATTTTTAAGGGATTGACTGAATGATGTTAGAGATAAAGTATGCCCGGTATAGCTCTGATGTTATCTATGGTTATACAACATCCATATATGTATTATTTATGCCTCATAAAGAACCTGTGGGTTTAGTATTTTACAGATGAAGAAACTGAGACTCACTTGCCTCAGGTCAGCAGCAAAGTGAGTTGCTGGATTTTCTGATTCCTCCCGATCTTCTCACCGGGCACAGCTGCCTAAATGAGGCAACTGCTCTGCTCAATTCCAGATTATTCCATTTGCACTTGGAGCTTTCTTAAGTCTCAGAGAAGCGACTACTATCATATCAAGTAGTTGTGTAGATGCAGGGAAAAAAGTGTACGGAAGGATTGAAATTATTTGGCAAGAAAGACGTGTATTGTTTTCTCAAAGTAAAATGGGTAGAGTTGGCAAATATGAATAAATATTATTCTTTCCAAAATGTGCATCCAAATATCACATGATCTCACTTATTTGTGGAATCTAATGAACAAAATGAATTGACCAACAAAATAAGACCCGAAGCATGAAGGCATGGAACAGGCTGACATACCTCAATGTAGGGTTGGGGAGACGAGAAGAGATAAACCAAAGAACTTACATACTTATATGCATAGCCCATGGTCATGGGCAATAGGTTAGCGAAGATCTCGGGGTGGGGGGGTAGGGGCTGGGAGGAGGGGAATAATGGGGGGGGAAAGGAAGATATCTGTAATACTATCAACAATAAAAAATATATTTTAAACCCCCCAAAAATGTGCATCCATATGTAAACACATACAGTAATGTACAAGATAAATGGCATCATAGTCTTTATCATCTGGAGACGTGAAGACCAAGTTCTTACCTAGAGTTCTGCTGCCTTCAGCCTGTTCTCCTTCTGCCTCCTATCCCTGATGAGTCTCAGCTGTGGTTCCCACCCACAAGCCAATGCTTCTCAGTCACAAAACTAAGACTTCAGATTTGTGAATGTTAGGACACTGTTCTTCCCGTACATTTTTTAGAGTTGTGGTATATGGTGTGAGGCAGAGAAGACACTCAGTATTTTGTTTGAAATATTTAGTGTTATGATTAATCAGGTGACTTCTGTTTGTTTGATGGCAATGAATCTTATTGATGCGAGAAAAATTAGAATATTTATAATTTCTAGGATGTGTTAAAGCATAAATGCTTTCAATGTTCTTCTTTGTGTACTGAGAGAAATATGGAACATCCTGTATCTTTTACCAAAGTAAGAAGCCAAGTAAACATCTATTTAGGAAGATGGGTTTCAAGAAAAACCCAATTAAGTTCCTATTTGAGACTGAGTGAGTACCCACAGACCTGTAACTACTCAAATGAACAACACATAATTACGTGCTAATTCTAGGAACATTTAAAATATCTGTTTGCACTTTCTAAAAATGTATGGGGTCACAAGAAGGGATCACAACACAAGTTACATAGCAATTTACTCCTCACCTGGCATTTCTTCCTCTTTTCTTTCCCACTACACAGCCAGACAGGTTTCCTTTACTTTCTTTCCTTTTCTTTATCTCCTTTTGGCTTCTTTTGTGATTAAGTAAATGTGTTATCCATTAAAAGAATGTTAGAGCATGCATTCACTGCTTCTGTGTTACAATCTTGTTTCCTCTGGTCTATTCTCAATTCAGCAGCCAGGGAGGTCTTTTAAATCATGAGTCAGATGGAGTCACTGCACTGCTCCCAGCACTCTGAGGACATTCCTTTTTACTCAGAGCAAATGCCACAGTCCTGACCTGGCCTACGAGACCCTTAGTGTTCTGCTACCTGTAACATCTCCTCCTAACCTTTTCTTTCTGTCTTCATCAGTCCACTCAAACATAAACAGCTTGCTCCTGCCTCGGGCCTTTACTCCAGCAGTGTCCTCTCTCTGGAATGCCTTCAACCTTAGTCTTCATTCAAATGTTACTATTTCAATGGTCTTTCCTGACCACCACATTTAACACTGCACTTTGAACAGCTCTCCCCAAATTTCACTCCTGCACTAACACTCCTGATCCTTCTTACCCTTTTTTTAGAAAATATCTTTTAGAAAATATCTTATTTATATTTTCCTTTACCCTAGTATTTACCAACTTTTAACATAATTTTCAATCTACTGATCTGCAGGATTGTTAATTGACTGTAAAAGTCCACATGAGTTTTGAAAAGAATGTACATTATCCAAGTGTTGGTGATTTTTGTTTCTATTTATCTATTAACTAGAGGCCTCGTGCATGAATTCGTGCACTGGTGGGGTCCAGCTGGCCCACCCGGATGGGGGCCATCAGGAGGCAGGCTGGCTGGGGTGAGGGGCCATGGGCAGTTTTCCAGCTGGCCCCACCCCTGATCTGGGTGGGGGTGACCACTGGGGGGTGGGGCCAGCAGTGGTGAGAGTCCATGGGCACCCCAGTCGTCCTGCCATTCTGTCAATTTGCATATTACTCTTCTATTATATAGGACTAGTGAGAGAAATGTGAATACTTCCCTCATATGATGGGGAATTTGCTCTTTTCTGCTCATAGTTGTACCATATTTTACTGTCTGTAACCTGAGGCTATATTATTGCATATGTAGAATTTATAACATCCTAATGAATTGAACCTTTTATTATGTAGTGTAGTGACTAGGTAGTGATAATAAGATCTAATAAAGCTGTTTGACTTAAAATCTGTTTATTTGATAGTATAGTTTCTGCTGTCTTGTATAGCAATTGGTTGGGATGTCATTTTCCATACTTTGAATTAATTTTTTGGGAAGGGTCATTATATTTAAGGTAGTCTCTTAGAAATAAAATATTACTATATTTTTAAAATCAACATATTTTCCAGATTTTAGTCAGAACATTGTATTTGCATTCATCTGACTTTACTGATAATACTTTGGAATAATTTATATGATTTTATTTTGCACTATTTATACAGAGTTTCTACTTTTCTTCTCTTCCCTTCTTTTGAATTGAGGTGTTGTTTTTTCCTGTTTTCATTCTACCTTTTGACTTCTCCTTTGGAAATTATGATTTCTATGTTTAAATATAATTTACCTATTTAATACTTGCTTACTATTCTTTATTGCATCTCAGACCTTTTACTTTTGATGACTTTCCTTCTTCCTGAAGTTCATCCTTTGAAATTGTCTTTAAAGTAAGTCAGGAGATTTTAAATCTCTCAGTGGATAGAGTTTTGGCTAGTGGACCAAAGGGTCCTGGGTTTGATTCTGGCCAAGGGCACGTACTTTGGTTGCAGGCTCCTCTCTGGCCCAGACCCTGGTCAGGACGCATGCAGGAGGCAACCAGTCAATGTGTTTCTCTCACATAGATGTTTCTATCTGTCTTTCCCTCTCTCTTCCACTCTCTCTAAAACAGTGGTTCTCAACCTTCCTAATGCTGCGACCCTTTAATACAGTTCCTCATGTTGGGGTGACCCCCAACCATAAAATTATTTTCGTTGCTACTTCATAACTGTAATTTTGCTACTGTTATGAATCGTAATGTAAATATCTGATATGCAGGATGTATTTTCATTGTTACAAATTGAACATAATTAAAGCATAGTGATTAATCACAAAAACAATATGTAATTATATATGTGTTTTCCGATGGTCTTAGGCGACCCCTGTGAAAGGTCGTTCGACCCCCAAAGGGGTCTCGACCCACAGGTTGAGAACCTCTGCTCTAAAAGATCAATGGACAAATATCCTTGGGTGAGGATTAACAAAAACCAAACCAAACCAAAAAAACCTCTCAGTTGTTCATCTGAAAATGTCTACATTTTGCAACCCTTCTTGAGAGATAGCTTTGAAAGATGAGAATCAAATGTGGACAGATACCTCCCCTCCCCATAGCTCACTGAAGGTGTTATTTCCAACTTGCAACTCCCTTGTTGCTGTTGAGAAATCAGTTATCACTTAAACTGCTCTCCTTTGGTAGATAATCTTACTTTTCTGTCTAGTTGACTTTATGATCTTTTTTGTCATCTCTGGTGTTTTTCAGTTTCACTATGATACTATCTATTTGTGAATTTCTTTTTATATTGGGTTTGCCTTTTGATTTGAGGTGTATTGTCTTTCAGCAATTCTAAAAAATAATACATTTCATCTTTGAATATTTGTTCATCCTTGTTAGTTTGTTTTCTTTTTAAAAGTACATTTACATGTAACTTAAGCCTTTGCACTCTATCCTCAACATCTCTTAACCTCTTATGCTGAGAAGTCTCTTTTTGCCCTCTGAATCCTCCCTTCTCTACTCTGCTCTGTGTGCTGGCACACTAACCTGTATGTCTTGCAGCAAACAAGTTTCTTGACTGGCATCAGGTATGATATTATAAATCCACCTGGATATATTTATAGATTCCTGTTGTTTTCTCACATTTTAATTTCTTACTTCTTGAAACACAGACATTTAAGAAAATTCCAATATCTGAAGAGTTTGTAGTATGATTCTTCTGGATCTTGTTTCTGCTGACCCTTGATTTACAGTGCCAGGCTTCTGATGGTTTCTGGTTCCTTTGTGTGTTTTGTGATTTAACTCAATGAGCTCATTTTCCTTGAAAATTTTATCTTTGAGGTCCATATTGGAGTGTATCTACTCCAGAGAATATCTAAGCATTATGCCCTGACTGGCTGGGCATTTCCAGTCACTGACACAGAAGCTCAGGATTCCAACAGTTTAGCAGATGCCCTTAGGGCAAGATCTAGTTTAAATTCTTATCACTTTCCAGGATTTTCTCTTTTATTTAGCTTTTGGCTACTTTCTAATTTTCTAGCCAACTCAGCAATTTGTTTATAGAAATATAATTTATATTTTATCCACATTATATTTTTGTGGGGTTTTTTTATGGGAAGTTACTTTCAAGGTATTTAGCACTCCATGCTGATAGTAATAGAAGTTATATATAAAAAAAACAAAAAACAAAGTTAATTATAATGATGATATACTTTAGAAGAGATTAAAACAAGCTAATAGGAATTACTTAGTTCTACATGTTATTCTGAAGTAATTCTACCTAAAAGAAATATCTTGAAGCACTGCTAATTCTATACATAAAATCAATTCAAAATATAGAGCCATTAAGATCCCAATAAACTGTTTTAAATAAATAATCATAATATTCTTGATGAGTATTTATACTTTTAAAAATATTATTATGTTTTGCTCTTTCAGATTAATCAGAGTATAAAATGTCAGGAATACTTATCACTATTAGAAACATACAAATACTGGTGAGAAATTAGGTCAGTGTGAATTTGGGTCAGTAACCAGTATCTCTCCCAAATGCATAAGACTTACAATGCAAGTTTCTAATTTTGGGTCTATGATTGACTATGCATTTTTTTTTACCATAATCAATCACTATTATGTTGCTTCTAGTTGAAAAGTTATATCTTCTATTTTCCTTTTCTTTCTTTTCCTATCCTTCCTTTTTTAAAAATAACTATACTGTAGTAAAGGAATATGGTAGTTATTTCTTGATCCTTTACAGTATCTCTCCCAAATGCATAAGACTTACAATGCAAGTTTCTAATTTTGGGTCTATGATCACTAATCAATCTTTAGGATCTAAACTTTCTGTTTAACTCAAAAAAACCTTGAAAGTCTACTTTCTATACTGGCAGTTACAATCGGCCCGAGTTTACACGTTTCCCGCACTCCACCGCAAATCTATATGAACCGAGTTAAAGACGGCTCCCGCGGAGTACGCGCAATTCACGCGAGCCGACTTAACTCGTTTCCCGCACTCCAATTATCAGCACTAATCAATCTTTAGGATCTAAACTTTCTGTTTAACTCAAAAAAACCTTGAAAGTCTACTTTCTATACTGAGAGAAATGTTTGCACTATAAGATATGTTAAATATCCTGGAGAATCTTGTCAGGAAACCAGAACTACAAGTGGATAACATCACAATTTTTTAAAAAGAAGGCTCTTTTTCATGTATCTATTACTATATACTGAGTAAGCCTAATGCCATTTTTTTCAAATGTTACACAGCAACAATCTCTTTGATGTTTTAATTAGAAAATCACTTGCATGTTGAAAAGGGATGCACTATTCTATGCACAGGTCTTTAATTAGTTCTCTTGACATTTACTGCCTTTCTTACCCTCTGTTCTGTTTTCCAGATCAGTGGTTCCCACATTTTGGACTGTGGACGATAAAATTCTCAGTAGGGAAATGAGAGCAATAAGCAATGTTTTGAGGTTTGCATTAAGTAATCTTTTGGCATTAAAATGTTCTTTCTCATAAAATGGTATTGATTCTAAATGGTAAGTTTATTATTATTAGTCTAATAAAATGGCTCTATAAAATTCCAATATCTGGAGAGCACTGAATTTCATGATCTTGGGAAAGATATTTTGGGAAAACATGGCATTCTTGACCAACTTGGTAAACTGAAGGTTGCTGATACCCTTGCTCAGGGAAAATTTGATTTTGAGAGCTATCTGCCTGGTAGCACTATTATGATAAGCACTATAATATGCAGCAATGAATACTGAACCAAACAAATACCAATAACCAATATACACTATGAATAGTCTTAACAAAATCTATTTAAAGATGTAGGAGAGAAAAATTGATTTTCCTTTTAAATCCAGGTCAATTCCAGTAGAAAAGTCAGAAGATAAAAATAACAACAAATTAAACAACCTTTCATGAATATACTTTCCTTTATACAATAATTTATTTTCTCATTCTTTTAGCAATACTATTTAATACAGGAGTCTCTGGAAATAATCAATCATCAGCTATTTTGCTAGTATTGAGTAAAATCTATGTTTGCTAGCATTGAATGGCACAATTCCTAAATTTTTTACCTAGAATGGCATTTTCTTCCACAGTGGCTAGCATTACATAAATAGGCATTGGGAAAAATATAAAAAAAGTTAAGTAAACAGAAGCATTAATAACATATATGTCTATTTGTGATCTGATCTGAAATAGCTAACTAAGTTTTTGCTAGACTTTATACTTAAATATGATGTCCTCTGTGCTTGTTAAAATAATAAGGTTCTTGATCAGAAAATCATGATGTATTCTACAACATAAAAATATATATGAAAGAAAAGTGATCTCTAAATAGATTGTGTTATGGACTGAATTGTGTCCCCCCCCTACCAATTCATATGTTAAAGCCTTCACCCCTACTACCTCAGAATGTGACTGTATTTGAAGAGAGGGTGTTTAAAGATATGATTAAGTTAAATCAAGCTGTTAGGATAGGCCTTACTTCAATCTGACTGGTGTCCTTATAAGAAGAGAAAATCTGGACATATGAAGAGATACCAGGGCATATACACAGAGAAAAGACCATGTGAGAACCACAGTGAAATGGTGGGTATCTGCAAACCAAAAAGAGAAGTTGCAGAAGAAATTAAACCTATTATCATCTTGATCTCGGATTTCTTGCCTCCAGAAATGTGAGAAAACAAATTTCTGTTCTTTATGCCACCTATTCTGTGGAATTTTGTCATGACACCCCAAACAAAAGAATACAGATTTTGACCTCACCAGTGTGGTTCAGTTGGGTGGAGCATGGTTGTCAGGTACAATAAAAGGTTGTGGGTTCAGTTCCCCATTGGGGCCCATAGGCGAAGGCAACTGATCAATGTTTCTCCCTCATATTGATGTTTCTCTCTCCCTTTCACTCTCTCTAAAATCAATATATCCTCAGGTAAGGATTAAGAAAAAAAAGAATACAGATTTTATTTCTATTAACCTATTGTGCTAAAGGTTAATTGGTTTTTTAATTAACTAAATTTTTATGGTCTGACTACTGCCAAATGAGAAACTGTTTGCTGAGTTTGCCTCTGTCACTTTGGATTGAGATGGGAAAGACTAACTCTATGGTTTGGGTGTAGGTCAACATTAAAAACAATTAGAGTCCTGTTTTAATACAAAAGCTTAACTCTTAAATAATCTCTTACATAATTTTGGAATTTTATATTGATAGTAAATAAATTGTGGTGAGTAGGGATTTTTTTAATGAAGTATTACACTGGTCAATTATAATTTTTGCAAACACCAAGAGTGATACTTTCCACAAGGGATAAATCAGATAGCCAAAGTTGGGGTAGAGGTGGAGGTAACTTTATAGGTCAGAATCATAGCTTCCCTTTCTGTTGAGATATATCTATTAAGGAAAAATAAAAATGAGAAACATTGACCTAGAATGTTACTGTGACCTTAACATTGTTCATTGCAAAGTACTAAACATATTCATTTTACTTATCTTGTATTCAGTTATTGAGAAGCCTCAAGATTCTGAATTATAGCTGAGATTATGCAAGGAAGCCAATAACAACAAAATAAAAACTCTAAATCTCCTAGCGGCAAACTTTGTTCTGAGAATCAAATGAGGTTCTAAAGGTAACATGCTTCCAGGAGTACTTGGTGCTCAGTGAGCAAACAATAAGTGTGAAGCAATTTTACTGTAGTATCATAGCAATATTTGTAATAATTATGTTTAAATATGAGGAAAAGTTTAAATTGCATGTACTTTATTTTATTAAGAAAGGCAGATAAAAGTGTATAAAATGGTTAGGGAATTTGTCCATCAAATACCATTCAGTAAAATGGATGCTGAGGCTTAATACCTCAGCTTCAATTGATAAGCTAATAACTAAAATGTATTGAGAATGTATGATTATATAAATTACATAATTCAATTAATCCTCTCAGAATCCTAAGAGTCAGCATTTCACAGAGGAAGACATACCTTGCTCTAAAAAGTTGTGGAGTCATAATTTGAATTCAGATCCTCTGGCTCTAGAGCCCACACTTTTGACAAAGAGAATTGCACCACCTTTCTTTTAAAACTAAAATGTATTGTGCCAATATGATATCCCATTTAATACTCCAAACAACATTATAAGGAAACATTTTTCCCCTTGAGAAAAATCTCATTTCCCAATTATGCTGGAAAAGTGAAAAGTTAGCCTAATACACAGATGGGTAACCCAGAGCCTTCTCATTATGATAACCTGGGGTGGCATCTTTCACTTAGAATATAATGTGAATAGATCCTTTGGAATTGTGGATCCTGGCAACCATACATAAGTTACTGTTGGCATTCACTAGACCAAATTATTAACTCCTGAGAGTAGTAACTGAGCCACATTCACTACTATAGCCTCAATGTCAACCAAAGTGGTTGGCAACAATCGGCATTTAATTTTATGAATGTTAAATAACAAATACTGGCTGGCATAAGATTTTGAAAACATAAGACCTGAAGTTCAAAACACAATGCATTATTTTAGAGGGACTGTCACCTGAAAATATATTAGTTGACCAACAAAAAGTTAGCATTTTAAATAATGTGAATTAATTCAACTACCACATTGTTTCAAACAGCCTTAATCAGCCCTAGTGTTGTAAGCTCATATAACAAATGTTATATAATATTTTCTATTTGCAGGATAATTCATCACACCTTATTAACATTCTTGAAACACATGCATTTTGTTTATGTTATTTCACAGTTTATTACAAAATCTACTGGGTCAACTTGATAGTTAATATACCATCTAACAAATTTAAGAACTAAAAATTTCTTAGAGCAATGTTTGAGGGCAAAATTTCAAACTTGAGAAATAATTAAGAATGTTTCTACTAGACTTAATTTTCAGAAATGGAGCAGATTTCTCTGGCCTTTCCAATTATCCCCTGAGCTACCTAATATCCTTTATTAAATCTATTTCAGTTAAAAAAAAAAAAAAGAATGTTTCTACTTTGGTGGTTAGTTGTATTGTGTATGCTTCAAATTCTTAGAAGCATTCCAGTAGATGCCTTACACTCTTTTCCCCCTTCTTTACTAATAGAGCCTCAAATTCGTTCGAGGTATTAGGTCTCTAAATGTTAGAATCATCCGTCTCCCAAACTCCTTTGAATCTAAGGGTGGCAATGTGACCCACTCCAGGCTAAAGTTCAGTAAGCCAAATTCTCTGGGATTTCTGAGAAAGCTCTTTAAAAGAGAATTCAAAAAAATCCTCATGTATTTCTTCCCAGTTTGCCCTTGACCCCTCTTAATTCCCAGGCAACTAATGAATATATATTTTCAACACCTATTTTCTTTGTAGGCTCTAGAATTTATGTACTTAGTACCCTTTAGTAACTAGTAGTAACCTGTAGCTTGGCCTAATGATTTAGATTCATCTATACAAGTAGTCAATCCATTTTTTATTGCTGAGTAGACTTTCATTATGTAAATATTCCAAAATTGATTTGTCCATTCACATTCATGTGTTGATGAGTATTTGTGCTGTTTTAACTAGGGCAGTTATTAAAAAAAAAAAGAATTCAGGCTAAAGAACCCATACTGTTGACCAAGATGATTGTACAATTCTTTTAAACTAAAATTGATTGTGCCTATATAATGCCTGTCATAAACTCTGTTGTCTTCTCTGTGCCTTCTTCTTTGCCCTTCTATTTTTCCTGATTGTAACATGGATGTGATGGTACAGATGGCATGTGCAACATGCAGGCAATAAGCAGGACAAAATCCATATGGCCAACTAGACAGCTAGAAGAAGCTTGGGTTTCAAGAGGAATTTCACCAGCCTGATACTTGTACTGGAGTAAAGTGTAGAAAAATAAAACATATATTTGCTTAAGTCTGTCTTGAGGGATTTATATTACTCACAATTGAATGTAATCCAAAACTGACACAAATGTCTTTTAATAATAAATGTATTCAAGCATTCATATAAGGTCTATAAATTCTTTTACTTAACTCCATTAAATATTTATCCAGTAGAAATTTATTACAGAAATGTGAGCAAGTCCATAGCTTTCTCAATGTGCCTAACTTGCTCCAGGGATTCATTCATTTGCTTACTGGCTTGATGAGACCAATTAGCTGTGAAATATGGAGTACTGCCATCTTAGTAGAAAACCTTGATCGTGATGAATGGCAACAGGGAAATACTGGCCAGCATACCTGATTTGAGTAATTCTGATAATTTGTCATCAAAATGCATATTTTTATTAATTTCATTTCTGAGAAGTATAGCCCATTTGTTATTAAAACAATTTATCACTTATTAATTGAAAAATAAATGGCAGGCAAGTTCCATATTTACTATTAATTTGTCTTGTTTGCTCTCACTTGTTTGCAGAAGTACAATATTTGCAGCTTCTCTTGTAATGTAATAGCAGCTATCATTTAAATATATATAATTGATTTCAGAGAGGAAAGGAGAGGGAGCGAGATAATCATCAATGATGGGAGAGAATCATAGACTGGCTGCCTCCTGCACACACACACCCCCTCTCTGGGGACTGAGCCTGCAACCTGGATGTGCACCCTGCCCTGGAATCGAACCATGACCTCCTGGTTCCTAGGTTGATGCTCAACCACTGAGCCACACCATCTGGGCACAGCTATCATCTTTTTTTAAAAATATATATTTTATTGATTTTTCACAGAGAGGAAGGGAGAGGGACAGAGTCAGAAACATCGATGAGAGAGAAACATCGATCAGCTGCCTCCCGCACACTCCCTGCTGGGGATGTGCCCGCAACCAAGGCACATGCCCCCGACCGGAATCGAACCTGGGACCCTCGAGTCCGCAGGCCGATGCTCTATCCACTGAGCCAAACCGGTTTGGGCAACTATCATCTTTTTAAAAAAATGAACCTATAATGCATAAAAGAAGTACATTGGGCAAAGGTTCAGAAATGACTTTTTAAAACAGAACAGTTGGATTCTTTGCATTAATAATGGTAACCTTGCTTTTCACCTAGCATCACTATACAAGTGCACTGTTAGGGAGGCATCTTAAGGACTATTTGGTACATATCCCACAGCATAAGATGTGATTCAATAGGATTATTGTTTCTTCTTATTATAGCTCTTGTTTTTGAAAGCAAGTATCTTTTAGGAAGTTAAATTGAAATAATCACAATTAAGACATATCTTTTCTCACCTGGATTGGTTTAAAGAAAAGGTAAAGAGATCAGCAGTTTACATTTTATATTTCACCTAAAAATGTTCTTTAAAATGTATCCATACAGTTTTTCTTGGTAAGATGATGAAGGAGATGCACTAAAAGAGAAAGTGAGTAAAAATCTAACTAAACCAGTGACAAGTTTAAAACTTGGCATTTTTTTATATTTTCAGTAAGTTTATTATGCTGCTACATTTTATATTTTTATCGCATTTCTATGATAAAATATAAAGTTATTAGTATTATGTCTACGCTTTTCCTGTGCTTTTGACTTTCAAATAAATTACCCAGTTAATTTTATCTGCTACTGCCTTTCAAAATAACTTTAGATGTTGTGAGGCAGAATAAATAATATTTGAATTGACAGATATTATTGGATTTTCAAAATTTCATTATGACCAAAAGGATGCTTAAATTGGTCTCAACTACAAAGAAAGTTAGTTACTTTTCCCCCCCAAACTTTAATGCTTTCTTCTTATTTTTCCTAAATCTGTATCATAGCTAATTTTTAAATTAGGATAAAATAGCCTCAGAAAGAAATTTTGTAAAGTATTTTTATCTTTAAATGGACTCACATATTTGAAACTATATATGAACAGTATGAGTAAAAAAATTAAAAAGTTATAATTTATGTCACTAAGTTTATTCCAAAACTTATATTCAGGTGCTACCTCTGGCTGTCACCTAATTAGAACAAGTTGACATTCATCACTTATACTTTATAAATCTAGATGTGCCAAGCTGTTTTGGGGACGAGTTAGCTGGAGGCCTCAGACCATAACCCTAGTCTTGACATCTATACTTGTCATAACCACTGTAACTTTCATATGATGATAGCATTCCTGTCTGTGGTAGCTATAATCAGATGAAAAATGTGCTAAAATATAGCCAGTAAATTAGGTAAGCTTTTGACAATGCCTAAGTAATGATGCTTGCAATATGCTCTCAAATTCTGCCAAAGTGTGTCTGCAAATTTGAAGCACTCAGAATACATTTAAAAAGAAAGACTTAAAATTTTCTGATTATAAAAAAATGCATATTATATTTTACTCAGAAGGTATGGATAGGAATACTACTTGACTACAAAGCTTGCACACATGCATGTATCACAGAATGAAAGACTTCACAGACAACCCACAGTGGGTGCTTAATAAATAAGCAGGTCCTTGAACGACGTTTCATTCAATGTTGTTTCATTATAAGGTTGATGAGATGCCATAGGAACTTAACTCTTGTTTATATCAATTAGCCTCTGGTAAAATTGATTTTACGTCATTTTGCTTTAAGTAGCAGATCCTATAGATGAGGTTAAGTGAGTGCTTACTGTACTGGCTAAATGTATGAAACAATGTATTTCTATTTAACAAATGACAAAATGCTTAGCTTTTTATCAGAAAGTTTTTCCCAGACCACCCCAAAGCATTTTTAAAAAACAAATTTGCTCTCTTTTTATGAGGAATAAATAGAATTAATAGTAAGGTGAAAGGGAAAAAATTTGCCTTGAAGAAAAAAATTGCAAAATAAATAAGGAAATAATGCTTTTATTGTTGTTTTTTTGTCCTTGAGTTTCATTAGTGGAGAGTCACGCTGACTTTAGTGTTTTGTTTGAAAAATATTGATAGATTTTCCTTATGCAGTCTACAATCTAATGATATGCTTGTCAGAGATTATTTTCTAAACACGTTGTAAAAGGTAGATAATAACTATCTCCTTTCACTGTCAGTTCCCCATATTACAGATATTCAATAAAATTTTATATGTCATACAAGGCAACCAAATCCTACCCTATAGCTTTCTTCTTCCATTCTTACAGGCCATAACTCTTCAATCACTATTGGCCAATCAATTAAAAAATGTTTTCATATTTCATAGTAAATCATTTTCTGAGTTCTTCTCCTCCACTGAATATTCAAGATGATGAGTTGTTTCTTATTAAGCCCCATTTCACAATTACCAAAAAAGACTCTGATAGTGTCAAATCATTTAAAGAGCATCCGCAGATATATGAGTGACATCAGGATTGGGAAACACTGCTTTTAAAATAAAAAGTTTTTTCAGAACTGAAGACTAGATAATGTGGGGAGCAAGGACTGTGTACTGAAGTCAGGGAGGGCCATGCAGGAGAGCACAAAGACCCACCTTTCTGCTTTTCAATGCAAGTTTCTTTTTGGCAACCCAGCAGCCAATGAGGATCCCTCTCTTTACAAAATTGGTTCATTTATTTCTATCTCATGTTTCAATCTTTGTTCTTCCTAGCTAATTTGCGATATGCTTAAGGAGACTGCATCGAGGACTACTAGCTAGGTTAGGAAATGTTGACATACAAGTTGGCAGTCAATATTTAACTTTTACTATGCCAAGAAATTACGAAGACAAGTATGGGTAATTCCCTAATATCTAGTTTTTATGTCAGTGCTATTCTAAGTGATATATATCTATCATTTTATTATAACTGTTTGAAATATGATGGATTGGCTTATTTTAACCAGTATTTTACTGCTTTACTCCAAAAAAGATGAAGAAAAATGTAAAACAATTACTTAAGTGGAAAACTATGCAAAAAATACTCATCAGACCCTCAGATTTTTTTTAAAACCACCTCTAAGTGGATGTAAAATAGAATAAAGTAAAATAATTATGAGGCTCTCATACTTTAATAGCAATTCTAAGTTATTTTTATAGCTTCAATAAAGAAATTTAAAACATATGGCATTTATTATGCATATTTCTGTGTTAAAAAGGGAATAGAGCAATCAGCCTAATTCTAAGTATGTTGCCCAATTAGCTATTGTGTTTATTTTTTAATAATTCATATAAATAAAATAATTTCCAAAATATTAGAATGTCTGTGATGCATCATTCATAACAAACTATTACAAGTTGTCCATTTGGTTCTGAAACTTAATATAGGGTGTCCCAAAATTTACGCAAGATTTGAATTTTGCATGAGCATTAACAACAACAACAAAAAATAAAAGCCTAATTTTACTTGGTTTATTGAATCAGATTCTAATATCTGTTGCCCTTTGATTTCAATCCCTTCAATTTGATAAGCATTACCAAGTACCAATTATGGCCCAGGAGCAGGGACAATGAAGACCAATGAAGACCACGGCTTTGCGTATGTGCCAGCAAAGCCGTGGAGGCCATTTACCTGATGTGCTAATCCATACATAACCCTATACTGTATACTTTATGAATCAATAAAAAATTTATAATTTTTTATTATAAACCTGTGTTCTCTATCAAAATTACTTCTTGCGTGAATTTTGGGACACCCTATATAACAGCAATCTGGGAAAAAATAAAAAACATTTTCCATTGGACTTAATTTTAATTGTTTACTGAAAAAACCTTTGGGGCATAAAGATTTATCACAGTTCTAAATCAAAACCAGTTGGAGGACCTTTTATACTATGAGTTCTATAAAACCTGATCATGATTTTATTACAGTACTAGAGGCCCAGTGCACAAAATTCGTACACAGGTAGGGTCCGTAGCAGCTGCCAGCTGCCGGCCGGGGCCTCCCTTTGCACCCCCCTTGGCCTGGCGCTTTCCGCTCACCTGCTCCACCATCCCGCCGTGGTCCCTCTTTCATCAGGGCCCATCAGGCCAGCAGCACCTCCACTGCCACCCGCTGCTAGTGTCATGTTGCCGACACCCGCCATGTCCCGCACCGCCCCCTGGTGGTCGGTGCATGTCTAACTCCCAGTTGGTAGAACTCCTGCCCTTAGGGACAATTTGCATATTAGCCTTTTATTATATACTAGAGGCCCGGTGCACAAAAATTTGTGCACTCGGGGGGGAGGGAGGGTCCCTCAGCCCAGCCTGTGCCCTCTCGCAGTCTGGGACCCCTCAGGGGATGACCACCTGCTGGCTTAGGCCCGCTCCCCAGGGGATTGGGCCTAAGATGGCAATCAGACATCCCTCTGACAGCCCGGCAGCCCTCGGGGGATGTCCACTTGCCAGCGGGGAGCAGGCCTAAACTGCAGTCGGACATCCTTAGCGCTGCTGAGGAGGCAGGAGAGGCTCCCACCACCACCACTGTACTGGCAGCCATCAGCCTGGCTTGTGGCTGAGCAGAGCTCCTCCCATGTGAGAGCGCCCTGACCACCAGAGGGCAGCTCCTGCATTGAGCATCTGTCCCCTGGTGGTCAGTGTGTGTCATAGTGACCAGTCATTCCCAGTCATTCTGCTGTTAGGGTCAGTTTACATATTACCCTTTTACTATATAGGATAGAGGCCTGGTGCATGGGAGGGGACCGGCTGGTTTGCCCTGAAGGGTGTCCCGGATAAGGGTGGGGGTCCCGCTTGGGTGCCTGGCCAGCCTGGATGAGGGGATGATGGCTGTTTGCAGCTGGTCACACCCTCTTCAGGGGTGGGGGTCCCCACTGGGGTGCCTGGCCAGTCTGGGTGAGGGGCTGAGGGCCGTTTTCAGGCTGGCGGGTGACTGAAGCTCCCAACCTCTCCTTTTTTTCTTTTTCTTTTTATTCTGGGATTTATTTACCTATGGCTGTCACTGGAACTGAGAGTCGGCTTTAGCTCTGAGGCTCGGCTCCAGCTCTGAGACCTCAGCTGCTGAAAGCAGGTATCTGGGTTTGTTTGGCTTCTATAATTGAAACACTGTTGCAGCTCCAGCTCTGAGGCCCGGCTGGCTGAAAGCAGGTTTCTGGGGTTTGTTTAGCTTCTATAATTGCAACATTGTTTCTTAGAGTGCAGCTCAGAGGCTGGCAGCGGTAGGCGGGGAACCTTGGCTTCCTCCATCACTGAAGCAAGCAAGCCTCCTGTTCGCTTCAGCTGCCTGGCTGCCGGCCGCCATCTTGGTTGGCAGTTAATTTGCATATCACCCTGATTAGCCAATGGGAAGCGTGTCAGAGGTACGGTTAATTACCATGTTTGTCTATTATTAGATAGGATGATTATGAATGCACAGTAAAATCTTTGTGTGGTTTCTCTCCTTTACAAGATATATTTCTTATATGTAATACTTTAAACAATAAAGAACTTAAATAAAAAGTTCATAATGAATAAAAAGATATACTTCCTTATTAAACATGAAATTATGTATTACAAAAATATATTCTAAAGGAGGGAGCAGTGTGCAGTGGCTAAAATCGTGTGCTTGGGAGTCAGATGGCCGGCTTTCAAGTAGCAGCTCAAACACAGAGGAGCTGAATGACCTGGACCATCATTGTGCTCTCTGTGCCTCACTTTCCTGATATATGAAAATGAGGAGTGATGAAAAACATGAAGTTGAACAAGTAGAGAAAAAAATTAGAGATATAAAATTTGAGGGTCAAGTATCTTGATTCATTGCAATTCCAGACAGAACACACAAATGGAGAAGGCAATCTTTGAGAGCTAGATACTTGAGCTCTGTGTTGTGAAGGTCCCCCAGGTGACTAAGAATTTTATAATGTTTGATGCTCTAGTAAATATTTTCAAATTGATTTTTATGTTAAATCTGCATATTTTGAATTTGCTAACTTTGCTTAGTTCCAGTAGTTTTATAGATTCCATCAGGTTTTCTATAAAATCAATCATGTCATCTGTAAATACAGAAAATGATTTTACTTTTTTTTTGAACTTGATGTCTTACTTGACTGCAGTGGATAGAACCGGCTAGTACAATGCTGAATACAAGTTATGGGAATGGATATCCCTGGCTTTTCCCTATCTTAAGGGGATACATTCAATTAATTAATATTAAGTATTAGCTGTGGATTTTCATAGATATTCTTTTTTAAAAATATATATATATTATTGATTTTTTACAGAGAGGAAGGGAGAGGGATAGAGAGTTAGAAACATCGACGAGAGAGAAACATCGATCAGCCGCCTCCTGCATATCCCCTACTGGGGATGTGCCCACAACCAAGGTACATGCCCTTGACCAGAATCAAACCTGGGACCCTTCAGTCCACAGGCCGACACTCTATCCAGTGAGCCAAACCGGTTAGGGCTCATAGATATTCTTATTAGAAGGGGGAAGTTCTTTTCTATTCCAGAATTGCTAAGGGTTTTTATTTTTATGAATAAAAGGTATTGAGTTTAGTCAAAAGCTTTTTCTGCATCTATTGTGATGGTCATATGATTTTCTCCTTTATTCTGTTAATATGGTAAATTACATTGATTTTTGAATGTTAAGCCTCAGATAAACCTCGCTCTCTTGTGATGTATTCTCATTTTTACGTATTACTAGATTCAATTTGCTAACAATATTTAAGGGTCTTTGTGTCTATTCCTATTGAGATGGATGCTACTTTTCTTTTCTTATAATATCAGGTTTTGATATCAGGATTAGTTGGGAAGTGTTTCCTCCTCCAGTAGTTTATGACAGAGTCTTTTTAATATTGGTATCATTATTTCCTTTACTCACCAGTGAAACCATCTGGTTAAAAAAAGCAAAATCCAATTTTATATGTTTATAAACCACACTTTATTTTAATCTATCTTTACTTTTGAAAGAATTACAGATGTCCCCTGTTTTTTTTCCCAATTGACCCCCTCCACCCCTCACCCCCCCCCACCCGGCCTTTATCACTCTATTGTCTGTGTCCATGAGCTATGCACATATGCGATAAGGTCCCAGGATAATCACTCCCCACCCATCTTTACCTACACCTGCCTTCCCTCTGAAATTCATCAGTTTGTTCCATACTCCTATGTTTCTGGATTTATTTTGTTCATCAGTTTATTTTGTTCATTAGATTCCACATATGAGTGAAATCATGTACAAAACACACTTTAAATATAAAAACACAAGTACACTGAAAGTAAAAGGATAGAAAATAATGAATCGTGTAAATTGTAAAAAGAAGAAAGTTGGTGGGACTAGAGTAACATCATAAAATGTAAAATACAAGACAAAAATGTAACCAGTAACAAAGAAAGACTTTTTACAATGATAAATAAGGTATTCATCAGGAACACATAAAAAAAACACCTACATGTGCATGCATCAAATAAGAGTGCTTCAAAATGCATGAAGCAGAAACTGACAGAATAGAAGTGAGAAATAGAGAAATCCACAATCATATTTGCAAATTTCTACACCTCTCTCTTTCAGTAACTGAATGGGTAGAAAGAATATCAATCAGAGTATAGAAGATCTGAATATCACTCTCAATCAACTTAATCTTGTTGACATTTATGGCATTCTACACCACAAAACTAGAATACATATTCTTTTGAAGTGTACATGTGATATATTCCAAGATAAACTGAATACAGGGCAATAAAAAAATAAAATCTTTTAAAACTAAAAATTTTTCTCTAAGCACTGCTTTGCAGCATCCCACAAATTTGATTTATCTTTATTTTCATTCAGATAGAAATATTTTCTAATTTTTGTTTGTGGTTTCTTTTTTACCCGTGGGTTATTTTTAAATGTATTTTTCATTTAAAATATTGGGAAACTTTCTAGTTTTTTAAAGAATTAATTTCTAACTTAATTTTGCTGTAAGTAATCAGAGAGCATACCCCGTAGGCCAACTTGACCTTCTTCCCAAAGTACTAAGGTGGAGGGGAGAGGATGCTCCAAAACAATTCTACAATTTTGAGATTTCTGTCAATGGTTTTTATTAATCTAACATTATTCCTTCATCCTGCTGATTAAAGAGAGCAAAGACTTTTAGAGAAAAGGTAGAATTGAGAGAGTTTCGGGTAGTTTAGATGTACCCACCAGTTGGCCCAGCAAAGAGCAAGAATATTTCCTCTCTAATGCATCATAAGACAAACTGCTCACCCTTAGGAAAGAGGGATTGAACTGCAAAAGAATGCAGACCATACTTTTAAGAAAACAGCTGAGGGAAGCTAGAGGGGAATGAACTGGACAGAGATTTCTGTTATCTGAGAACAGAGGCATGTAGAAACCACCTGTACAGGCTCCTTTGAAGAAAATATTCCCATGTCCCCAAAGAAAGCTAGCAAATGGACATCCTCCACCCACAGGGTATTGATGGAAGTTGTCATGTGGTAACTGTCAACTCCAGTCTTTGATAGGGGCCAGATCAGCAGGAGGCACTAGCCCTTTACCTCTCTCTCCCATAATCCAACACATAAGAGGAGTTTCAGAAGAGGAGCAGGAAGAGCAAAAAGGCAGATCATTCTTCTCATCTATTGAATCAAAGACTAGCCTGGGTGGTTCTAGAAGAATGGAGAGAAGGGTATTTTCTCGTGGATGAGTTTTTAAACTGGAATGAGAACTTAAATATCAGAAACTGGTCAGAAAATTATGCACTCTTTCAAAAATTTTTTTAAGGGGCAGGGCAGGAAAGGCAGAGTGTGGTTGAAGATATGGATTAAAGGGGTGGGAGGGGGGGACCCAAAACTTTGAATTCCACTGAATTGTAACAGTTCATAAGTAGAATTTATTATAAAACAAATGTTAATATAAAGGCCATGAAAAGGTTCAGAATGCAAAAGAAAAAAGATCAATACCCATTGATGTAGAGAAACATGATTATAAACATATAATCTCAGACACGATTGAGAGGAGAAATCGCTAAATCATCCTTGTTTTTACAAGGCATTTTGCTGCAATTTTATGCCAACTATTTCACATAATTTTCAGCAACCTTGATTTAGCCATTTAACAGATGAGAAAATAAAACTTCAGAAAGCTGAAGTAATGAAGTAATTAAGCCTTAAATTGGAAACGGCAAAACTGGGATTTGAATGCTCATGTGAAGGAATTTAATCTGTGCCCCTTGTCATTATATATTATTTCTGGAAAGACATGTTCCAAATTAGGTTTATTATATCATTAACCACCCCGTTAGTTATTTAGTTTGTGCATATTTTTAGTACATATAATGAACCAAGGTAAACCTGTGTCCCTCAGAGAGAATACTTTTTTCTTCTTCTGGGGATTATGTAAAATATGTAGCTCTCCACCTTAAGAGATGATTAAATACATGTCACCCTCAAGTTTACAAATCTACATTTTCTCTCTGTTTTGATCACTATGTAAAAAATAGTATCAGTATAATATTTTAACTAAAATAAACTTTTGCTTTAATATTTCATGATTCAAACTTTGTAAAATTCTTATATTAGTAACTAAAGGCATGGTGCATGGATTTTTGCACTGGTGGGTGTGCCTCTCACAATCTGGGACCCCTTGTGGGATGTCAGACTGCTGGTTTTGACCCAATCCTACAGGCCAGGCTGAGGGACCCCACCGATGCACAAATCCCTGCACAAGGTCTCTAGTATGCATATAAAACCTTTGGTTAATCTCTTCCTGCCTTCCCTCCTTCCCCCTTCCCTCTGAGATTCATCAGTCTGTTCCATGTTTCCATGCCTGTGTGTTGAGTGTCTGCCCCCTGGTGGTCAGTGCATGTTATAGCTACCAGTTGAACAGTCCAATAGTCGGCTGGTTACTTAGGCTTTTATATATATAGACTAGAGGCCCAGTGCACGAAATTCTTGTTGGGGGGGGGGGTCCCTCAGCCCAGCCTGCACCCTCTCACAATCCAGGACCCCATGGGGGGTGTCCGACTGCTGTTTAGCAGGATCAGGCCTAAAGCGGCAGTCCAACATCCTTCTTGCAATCCGAACCGCTAGCTCCTAACTGCTCACCTGCCTGCCTGATGCCCCTAACTGCTCGCCTGCCTGCCTGATCGCTCCTAACTGCCTCTGCCTTGGCCTCCACTGCCGCGGCTTTGTTCAGAAGGTCATCTTGAATGACGCGCAGAAGGTTGTTTGGCTGTCCAGTCTAATTAGCATACTATGCTTTTATTATTATAGATAGGTCCTGTAAATTGTTACTGTTTTCACAAAGGTTTTATAAATTCAAAACCATAAAATTATATTCAACTAAATGAAACAATAATATTAGCTATTGTTTGGCGTTAAGGATTATTTTAATGCTACCATGTTGCCAACCATGAAGTCCTAATGGGTGGCTTAAATTATAACTTCCAGATCTTATTCAACTGAAAACCTTTGATTATTATTAAAATGAATTAATTAATAAATAACCTTTGACTACTTGAAACAACTTTTTATAAAAACATGAAATCACTTATTACTAAGCAGTTTTAAATTAACTTTTAAAATATTTATATGTAGAATGAGTATAAATCAGTGATATGTGCAAATGTCTCGAATTACTATATATCTGTTTTTCCTTCCTCCCCTCCATCAAATTTGTTAAAGTTCTAAAGAAAGTGTGCTCATAGAAAATAGAGCTGGAAATTCTTGATTTCCCATCTTCTCGTTCTCTCATTTCTTCAGAAAAACAAGTACTACTTATTTTGGTTAAAGGTATTAATTAATATAAACAATTGAGATAATGTTAAGTATAATACAGAGAAGTAAAAATATACATAAGAATAATATAGTTTCTCTGTTTCTAAATGAAACTTTAAAATTGACTAATATGATAAACAATATATACATTATTCAATATGCTAATTTATTGATCTTTGAAAGCTAAGATTTTATTTTACCATATAATTCCATTGTTATGTATTTGTTTATGTCTAAATGCACACACATTTTAACATTAATTAAAATGTTTATAATTAATACAATGAAAAATTTGAAGACATACATGTAAAAACTCTGAGATTGGCAACTTTGATTTGCTTAGAGTTTTAGCCTATGGATAGTCAATTGGAAGAAATACATAAATTGTCATCCAAAAATTTTTTACTATGTTGGCCCAATATTAGTAAATTTGTTCTTAATGAAGAAATGTTTTGTAAAACAGTTACTGCTAAGTATTACATGGAAGATATAGAGGAATAAATTTAGAATTTTGGTGTTTTTTTTGTTGTTTGTTTTTGTTTTTGTTTTTGTTTTTGTAAAATGTCCAAGTTCTTCTGTAGTCAGGTAAAATAAGTTCCTTTCATCACTAAAGATATTTTGTTAACCCTCTAAACTTTTTGATTCCTAACCCCTTATTTTTAAAAGAAAAGAAAGTCCCTATTATCATTTTATTTATTGTTATTTGTTTGGAAAATATCACCTATAGCTACTTTGCTCCACTAACAATCTTTATTAATTTTGTCTTTTCCAAATTCAAGTCCCAACTTAGAATAATAGAACCATTAAGATTTAATTTAAACCTAAATTATGTTTGCTCTCTCATATTACAAATAAAACGATAATAGAAATAACATTGTAGTTGATTCTCCAAGTTTTAATTAACTCAAAATTAAATAGCTATGTTGTTTACCAAACTTAGAATTTTATATATATATTTCAGAGAGGAAGGGAGAGGGAGAGAGGGAGAGAATCATAGGTTGGCTGCCTCCTCCACACCCACTACTGGGAACCAAGCTGGCAACCCAGGTATGTGCCTTTGACCAGAATTGAACCTGGGACCCTTCAGTCCACAGGCTGAATCTCTATTCACTGAGCAAAACCAGCTGGGGCAGAATTTCATTAAATGAAAAATAGAAAAAGAAATTCAATCCCCCTAAGTTAACTAGATATAAATAAAAATATCAGTTTTAATAACTGTATTTCTCAGGAATATACTTGTATATTATACAAAAAACAATGCACAAAAGCTCTAAAATGATTTCATTTCTGGTTATTAACACCTTTATTCTTACTAACCAGGGACAATCCTAGTGCCCACTATCTCACAAATTAAAAATTTTATACTGTATAATATAACCTTCTTCTCATGACAATCAGGGATTACATCTTTTAAAATTAATTATGAGTTATGCCTAACTTGAGGATTTCAATCTCTGCCATTATGATGATGTTCCTGGAGATTTCATCTTCTGGAAAAGACATCAGAAAAAAACTCCCCTAAGACAGAAAAGGGGCATTAGCAGGTACTGTTAACAGTAAACAAAACAAAGGCTGGAGTGTTGTTTCTCCCATCTCTATCCTCCTGTAGCTGTCAAGCTGAAGACTCAGGAATCCTTGGGAGGCAGACAAACTTTGAGAACATGATAAAGTGTCTGACAAAGACTTTAGACAACTCCATGAAGTGACAGATTCCACCCAGGACATTTGGATAAAGATGACAACTTCATGAAGTAGATAGTTTTCACCCAAAACCCACAGAACCAAATCCAGGAATCGAGTCACAGACTGTCCTGCCTCAAACTGCATGCTTTTGGTGTTTTGGTTTCCTAGCTATTTTATTTCCTCTTTACTATTTAAAACTTCTGGATTAACAATATAAAAAATTAAACAGCCCCAAGGAAGAATTAGAAAATCTGAATGTATTTTAAACCTTTAAAGACATGCATCCAGTAATTTAAAATCTATCCCAACACACAAAATCAAACCACTACCCGCTACCCCCATCTAAACTTAGATGACCTGATAATCTACTTTAAACAAACTATGGTAGAGAAAGAGAGGGAGAAAAAGTGAGAGAAAAGAGGGAAAGGGAAGAAAGGTGAAATGGAAGGAAAAAATATTCCCAACGAATATAAAGTAACTATAAACTTTATGTCAAAGAACGAGACAAAGGCAATAGATGAAAATCAGAGTCTAATTTTATTCATAAACATAGTTGAAATAACATGAATAAAATATTAGCAAACTAAATCAAGCCAGATATAAATATTTATATCTTTTATGATCAATATTAGTTTATTCCAAGAATTCATGGATGGTTTAACTTTAGATAGTCTATTATTGTGATTTCCCCAATGAACATATTAAAGGAGAAAACCATAAAACCATATGATTACTTCAATAGCTGCAAAAAGATTTAGATGAATTTCAACTCTGACTTTTCTATATATCAACAAACTAAGAATACCAAAATGTTTTTAACAAGAAAAGTACTTACCAAATACCTTCAGTAAATATTATGCTTTATGATAAACACCAGAAATATTATCTATCAACATTTATATATAACACTAGATGCCCGATGCACGAAGATTCGTGCAAGAATAGGCCTTCCTTCCCCTGGCTGCCAGCACCGCCTTTGTTCCCACCTGGAGCCACCTTTCCACTTTCCCATGCTGCCCAGAGGCCATGGCGACGACATGGAGCCACCTTTCCACCTTCCCATGCTGCCCAGAGGTCCAGAGGCCATGGCGACAACGCAAGCATCCCACACCGCTCCCGGCAGCTTGGCACCTGCATATGCAAATTAACCCACCATCTTTGTTGGGTTAATTTGCATACTCACTCCTGATTGACTAGTGGGCATCATGAAGGTATGGTCAATTTGCATCTTTCTCTTTTATTAGTGTAGATTATACTGGAGCAACTACACAGCCACAATAAGCAAACCAATTATTCAAAGATTTTTTTTTTAATTGATTTCAGAGAGGAACGGAAAGGGAGAGAGAGAGAAACATCAATGATGAGAGAGAATCATTGATCGGCTGCCTCCCGCATGCCCCCTAATGGGGATCGAGCCCACCACCTAGGCATATGCCCTTGACAGGAATTGAACCAGGACCCTTCAGTCTGCAGGCTGACGCTCTGTCCAGTGACACAAACCAGCTAAGGCTCAAAGATTCTTGAAGTCCTTAAATAACCATGGTCTTTCTTCCTACTAAGAAATATATCTCCAATATATCGTGTGTGTGTGTGTGTGTGTGTGTGTGTGTGTGTGTGTGTGTGTGTCTAAGATCCTTTGGATCTGTGGTAATGTTAAATTACATTTATTTTGTTAGTTAAAGAACAGTTTTACTGAACTTTATACTCTCCTTTTGTCCAAGAAAAACGCAATCTTCCTAACAGAAAAAACTGTCATATGCTAGGTAAGGAAAAATTTTTCAACATATTTAAAGCAGAACAGAATTGAATAGAATCATATATGTGATTTCACAACCTGTAAACATGAATCTGGCTAGTCTTTCTTCAAGAAATAAATAACTCTATACTTTTCCTAAGTAGTATTGAATTGATGCACTGTAGTGCTTTCAAACCAGGTAGTTGGTTCAGCATTCATTCATGTATTCACTCATTCAAAGAATATGTCCCAAACAAAGACAACCACTTAAAATGATGAATTAATCTCATATATTAAGGGAACTTATTATTGTCTATTTTCTAATATCTACATGGTTTATGGTTAACAACTGATATACATTGTACTTATTTACACTAATTTAATACCATCTATTGGATTGATTCATATGACTTATGTTTCAATATTGTTTTTTTATTGAGATATAATTGACATTTAACATTGTATAAGCTTAAGGTGTACAATGTATTGACTTGATACATTTATTTATTGCAATATCATTACCACCCTTAGTGTTTGCTTACACCTCTATCACATCACATATTTAACACTTATTTTCAGTGGTGAGAAATGTAGGACCTAGTCTCCTAGAAGTCTTGAATATATAATACAGTTTTGTTGACTATAAACACTGTGTTGCACATTAGGTCTCCATCACTTGCTCATCTTCCAACTTCAAGTTTGTACCCTTTGAAGAACATCTCCTCAATTCTCCCAGCCCCAAGTCCCTGGTAACTACCATTCTACTCCTGTTTTGATGAGTTTGCTGTTACTAGATTCCACATATAAGTGAGCTTATGTATTTGCCTTTCTCTGACTTATTTCACTTAGTATAATGCCCTCAAGGTTGGTCCATATTGTCACAAATAGCAGGATTTATTTCTTTCTCATGGTTAAAAATTATTCCATTGTGTGTTTGTGTGTATGTCATATCTTATCTATTCCATTGATGAACACTTAGGTTGTTTCCATATCTTGGCTATTGTGAATAGCCTGTTAGAATGGATATCATCAAGGAGATAAGATATAAGTACTGCTGAGAATGTGGAAAAAACATGAACACTTGTGCACTGTTAATGAGAATGTTAATTGGCCTAGCCACTATAGAAACAATATGGAGGTTCCTCAAAAAAATAAAAAATAAAAATGGAAATAACCACATTATCCAGCAATTCCACTTCTGGATATATATATATATATATATATATATATCCAAAGGAAATGAAAAGAGGACATTGTACAGATATTTGTACTCCCATATATATTGCAGTATTATTCACACTTTCTGTTTTTAAAATAAACATGAATAATGCATTATGTCTACCTAATTTTGACATTTCTTTAATTACCTTAGTTTCATAGGCACTGAATGGATATGGTTAACTTGTACATACACCTATCAAATTTTTGGTTGTCTTTCTTGAGCAAACAATACACTTTGTTAAGAAAAAAAATTACATTAAAATCTTTCCTGTAAAATAAATTCCAGAATAATAAAATTCTAATTATTTTCATTACAAAAATATGAAAAAAATAGGTAAATTTTCTGTTGAAAATACGGTACATTTCTTGGTTACCCATAACATTTATGTTATTATCTCTGATTTCTCCTTTTTTGATCTTATCTTTATTATATATCTGTTTTAGATTCTTATAATTATTGTTTTCTCTCATTGATCCAATGCACCAAAACAATTATTCCCATAATGGTTTCCACAATTAATTAAAAGTAATTATAATATTTTTTCCTTTTAGTCTTCCAGTAATTAAGGATTAAGCATATTCACTAAGCTGAAAGCAAACACTAAAATTATTTTAAATACTTGAATGTCAGAGATTTCGCCTTCCCCACTTCTAAGTTTTCCTCTCCAGTCAGATTTTCTTTTATATTTACTTTAATCTTCAGCCATGTCTCTGCCTATACTGCGGGATTCACTGGCCTCCTGTGGCCATCCTTAAGCCTATAAACCATATCCTGCCACATTCCCAGAGGCTGAAATGCAGTGATTGTATTGTAACAATTCCAAAGAATCCTAAGAGAGGTGGTCACATGAATTGTGGGTATACACCAGAAGCCTAAGAGACAGAAGGAGAATTTGAATGCTATAGATATAAAACAATGAGAATTTATGGCTGTATAATGGAATTCTTAGGCTGCAACAGAGGGAGACTTGCCTTCACCCCCCATCCAGAAATTCACACAATAAAACAAGGGCTTTTCCTTTAGACAACCATCATAATTCGATGAATGGTAGAAGTGCTTTATGCATAATTCCCATTTCTTCATGCAGAATATGGAAAAGGTTTGCACTCAAAAGTCAGGATTTAAGATTTATTAGAGTAATTATTCTTCCTTCATGAAGGACATATTTTAAGAGAATCTGATAGTGTTAGGACTGCAAATGAATGGCAGTGAAAAGACAGTGATTGCTATTACAGTTTGATGCCACTTCCTTGATTTGTGCAATGATGCCAGCAGTTTTATTCATCATTGCTTTTTTTAACCACCAGTGCAAATGTCAACATACTGGAAAATCTACTATATAATCTTATAATTATTAAGAAACAAGTTGTGACTTTACAAGCCACCCCCACCCCTACAAAGGTCCATGGACCACAATTTGAGAACACTGGATTATGACATGAGTAAAAAATAAACTTTTATTGCTTAACCTACTCAATGTTAAGTTTTATTGCAGCAGTAAGCCTCTGTGAATGCAGAAATTGATCCTTTGAAGTTGGGAGTTACCATGACAAAAACTAAAATATGGGGCATGAAGCTAACACTAGGTGTTTGAGCCATAGATGGCAAGGAGACCCAGCTATGAGGCTCAAAAGCTCTATTCTACCTTTTCAAATATTTGGTAAAACTATCACCAATGCTAAGGTGGAAAGTAGGTATCTGCTTGCAGAGCCTATAGCTCTAGAGGAGGTAATGGGAAAGAATCAACATGATCTTGTATGTTGGATGCTACTGCTGCTCTTTTAAGCAGAATATTATGAGAAAGAGATCAGATTAAACAATAATTGGCAGGTTTTTTGGCAGAGATGACAGGGAAGAGAACGTCCATAATTTTGAAGCCTTGAAGAAATGCTGAAGACAACTATTTCTAGGCTTCCAACAAACAAACAAAAAATGATCTCTGGGACTCAAAGGCCTACTAAGTCCTTTGGCAAAGATCAGACTCAGAATACAGCCTCCCAGCCATGTCCGATGGCCAAATGAAGCTCCCATTAAGTAGAGAGAGACTGGCATGGACAGGAAAGAACTTTGGGTACAGTTACTGACACAGAGTTGACTAGATCAAAAGCCTACTAAGTTTTCAAGGACATTTTATGGCCAAAGAAACCAGGAATCTGAACCTTTTTGATAGATATGACCATGGAGGTGAATGGAAAAGTAAGAACTTCCCAGAGCCTGGAGCCAGGGGTCTGGAATGAGAGTGCTCTTCCTAGTAGAACTGAAGTCTAATTAGAGAACATCCCTCCCACCCCCACCATAGTAGGCATCTTCGCACCCTACCTAGTGATACTTCATATTGTTATGGGCCTTCCATTATTTCTCTATCTAATAACAAGGTCTATTATGTTTTTCTGACTATGCTCCATCATTGTATATTATTGTTATATATGAAGTAGTGCATCACTTTTTCTTTTAGTTCTTAGGCTGCTGGCCCACAAAGAAGCATACCCTGATCCCATGGAGGCAACTGCCTATCACCCAAGTACTGGCCCTATGCTTTGACCTGGATCTAGTGATTAAATGGGATTTGGGTTGCCTTTCTGGAAGAGGAATGAGTATGTCCTATGCATGGGAAAAATAGTGAAACAGATCTGTAATGTTTTAAAGAGTGGACTATTGGAGACACTAATACTATTGACAAATTTCCATGTTCTCCCCTTCTTCCTGAGCAAAGGAAGTGGGAGTACATTTTCCATATCTTTTTGGCATAGACTTGTGTCTCATTTTTAGACAATGGAATGTGAGTGGAAGTAATGTATGCCAATTTCTGAGTACAAAAATACCTCATTTTCTTTCCCCATCTGTTGGCTCATGCAGAAAATTTCAAAGATTTAGAAAATGAAAAAAAAAAAAGGAACCTGGATTCCTGAATGACTGCTTGTGTAGCCTGCACTCTATTGACCCATGTTAGGCTTTGAAAAGAATGTGAAATAAACCTTTTATTATAATTATCTGCTAAAATTTGATTTATTTTAGTTATAGCAGACAGCAACCTTTCCCATAAATGCTGAGATTGTGAGTTTGCAGACAAAATTATTTCCACCACCTATAGACTCAAGCCCCATAAGCTTTTAGTATTTCTGATTTTTTACTGTAGGTATATATAACATACCCTTCAGCTCACAAATAATTTTGTATCACACTCTATCCTCATTATTAATGTGTTCTTCTTATAAATAATACCAAGATAATTCTGATCTTTTATTTAAACTGGAGATTCAATAACTACTGATTGGAAACCTACTATGTGCAGTAGGTGATGGTGATACCAGGATAAGCAAATCAGCTGTGATCCTTAACCTCATAGAAACAATATGCTTGCTTTGCTGGCTTATTTATAGTTGACTTATATCCTCTTGATTTATGCTAGATGCCATCCTAGCCCTGCCTAGAGAGGAACTTTAATCTCTTGCTGCTGCCACCCATATTCCAATGTAAGTGGGACATCCATTCAACTAACACAGCTGTGAGTAAAATGTATTTAAAAAGAAGGACACAAACAATGAAACTGGTCACCAGACAATTACCGGTTATTTCACTGATTAGAAATTGAATTTCTTTGTTATGAAGCTTGGAATAAATAGATGTAGGATGGAAAATGCAAATACAACATGAAAATTCGTTAAAGAACAATGAATAACCTTGACTTCCAACACTTAAATATGATCTAGTAATTTAAAGTTAGGCATGCTTTCTGACAGAATTTCTTTAGGAACACATGTTCTTCTCACTTTCCTGTAGAATGTTCTGAATACGGAAGTTTCATTGGGCATGAAAAAAGTAATTTGTTATGGACCAATTCTTCAATTACTCTCATTGCCTTTACTCTGGCCCATCCCTTGTCCTTCTGAATGTGTCCCTTCCACTTTGAAATACAGGCCACTTCATTTCTCTGAAGAGCTGACAAAGCTAACATTTTTGGCAACACATCTTTGAGGGAGAACCCTAACTAGCCTTGGTTATTTGCTAGTAAAGTGGAATATTTTAAGTGAAGTTTATTTTCAACTGGTCTTTCTAGGCTTTAAATTATCATTTCCCACAATCATAAAATTCATGAATGTATCAAGCCATTAAGCCTTTGGAAAAAGACTTTCTTATTAAGCTTTCTACATGATAATAATAACTTTAAATGAAAGACTGCTAAATTAATTTAGGAAGCAAACTCATAGGACTTAATGGCTTCACTATGCATTTTCATTTTTCTAAATATTTGGATATGAGAGTACTGTTATGGACTTATATGTGGTATGGTAGTACTAAAGATTTGATTTTAACAAAATAACAGATCTATTAATTATTTTATAATATAAGTAAAAAAGGCATATTTTTCTACACGAACAAAAAGGACCTAAATTTTACTACTAAAAATCCACTTTCTAGGAATCTAAAATTGACACTAAATTTCATTTACTACACTGTGATTATTACCTTGAAGGTTATCTTAAATATATTCAATGTTTGTTGTAAGTTTATTAAAGGCACATATTGAAAATTACACTTGTGTATACTTTACAATGTTAACACAGCATTATTTTCATAAATAGAAATATTTATTTAATTCCTTTGATAATCATACTTAAATGTTGCATTGTCTTTTAAATGACAGTAAATTAATAGTTTCATTCATAGGAATCTCAGTAATACACAATTGGTGATTAAGTCCCATCCTCTGACCAGTCCCAAGGGAGTTAAAATTCTTGTCTTGTCTGTGGTCAGGGTGTGAAGGTGGGAGGAGGTGGTGGTCAGGGAAATGTTAGAAAGTGGTTGCTTCCTGATCAATGGGAAGTTTTCAATCCATTGGATGGTTAAAACAGTATACACTTTTAAAAAGTCTTTATAATTACACTATTTTTGTTAAAATAGTGTTTATTATTAACCTCATAGTAAAATGAACCTGCATTTTATTTTATTTTTATTGAATTTATTGGGGTGACATTGACATTGGTTAACAAAACCATACAGGTCTCAAGTGCACAACTCTATAACACATCATCTGCATTCTGCATCGTGCACTCACCACCCAAAGACAAGTCTCTTTCTGCCACCATTTATCTGTCTTTGCCCTGTTCCACCTCCCCCAAATCCCTTTCCCTCTGGCAATCACCATAGGTTTGTCCTTTTCTGGTTTTTGTTGTTTTTACTTAATCCCTTCACTTTTTTCACTCAGTTCCCCACCCCCCCCCCACCCTCAAAGCTGTCTGTTCTAATTTGTTGGCATACCTTGTTTGTAATATTTTCTTACAATCTTTTGCATTTCTGTGGTGTTAGTTATCAGTTCTCATCTTTCATATCTGATTTTGTTTATTTGGGTCCTCTCTCTTTTCATTAGTCTAGTTAAAGGTTTGTAAATCTTGTTTTTCTTTTCAAAGAACCAACTCTTAGCTTCATTGATATTTTGCATTTTTTAAAATCTCTATGTCATTTATTTCTGCTCTAATTTTTATTATTTCCTTTCTTTTACTTACTCTTGTTTTGTTTGTTATTCTTTTTCTAGTTCTTGTAAGTGAGGGTCTATGTTTATTTGAGATTTTTCTTGCTTCTTGAGGTAGGCGTATAATGCTATGGATTTCCCCCTTAAGACTGCTTTTGCTCTGTCACATACATTTTGGGTTGTTCTGTGTTTATTTTCATTTGCCTCAAGGTAACTTTTGATTTCTTCTTTGATCTCATTGTTAACTTATTTACTATTTAGGAACATGTCTTATAGTCTCTATATATTTCTGTGTTTTTCATTTTTTTATTGTAATTCATTTTTAGTTTCATCTATGGTGGTTGGAGAAGATGCTTGATATGATTTCAATCTTCTTGAATTTATTAAGAGTTCTTCTATGTCCTAACATGTGGTCTATGCCAAAGAATGCTCCATGTGCACTTGAAAGGAATGTATAGTTTGCATCTCTGAGGGAGATGCACTCTAAAGGTCCAACCTCTGAACGGCAATCCCTTCCTCCTGGGGACCCGAGCTCAGCAGGTCAGGGCCACTGGGACTTGGGAGGACAGATCGAAATAGTCTTCCATTGGAGGTGGTGCCAGCCAAGTCTGCAGGAGTGGGGCCAGCACTTTGCCTCCAAACCACCATCCAGAGCTGCACAACCCAGTACCCATCTAAGTCCCGGAAAAGAACCTTTGAGGGAGATGTGCTCCGAAGGTGCTGAGCAGCACTTCCTTCCCTCTGCAAAACTGAGCTTTGCAGGACAGGACCCCTGGGATATGGGAGGACATATCAACATAGTCTCCTGTTGGGGGTAGTGCCAGCTGAGCTTGCAGGAAGGGGGCAAACTGGCCCCTGTTCCAAAGCCACACAGCTCAATGACTGACTGAGTGTCTGCCTAGAGCTTTTCCAAAAAAAGAGCATACCCAGGAGCATCCCTCTTTGGTGCAGTCCACAGACCTTTCTTCAGGACTCATGCTTGGCAGGGTGGTGTCGCCAGTAGTTGGAGGTCCGGGTTAGTGCACTCCCCAGGCTGGTGTTGTAAGAACATGAGTGCTTGACCCTGGGCAGATGCTGTGGGCAGTGGGGGATAGGGACTCATGATGGGGACCTCTGCGGCTGGCCCTCCAGGGCCACGTCACCTGGATCTTCTCCTTATGACCCCTGTTTGCCCTGAGTCTCCTTCCCTCTACCAAAACCCTGCATGAAGTTTCAAGAGCAATATCCTGTGTTGGCCCTTTAAGAAAGCACCTGGGTTTCTAGCACACTCCCTCCTCTTTCAGGTAGAGAGCATTATGCTGATTTTCACTGTCAAGTGCTATGCAGGTTCTTCTTCCCAGCCCAGGTGCATGGGGCCTCAACCCTATGCTCCTCAAGGGGGAGTTTTGCAGTGGAATATCCTCTAGCTTCTCAGCAACCACTCACGGATGCAGGACCCAGACCTCTCCACATCTCCACCCCTCTTACCAGCCTCTATGTGGCTTGTTCTGTAAGTCCTTGATTATAATACTCCTGTCCAGCTGTCTTTCAATTAGTTATTCAGGTTGATGCTCTGTAATTTATCTGTAAATCCGGTTTGGTGCTGGGAGGAGGAACAAGTAGCTTCCACCTACTTTGCAGCCATCTTTGAATCTGAACCTGTATTTTATACAACTGATTTTTTTGCATTTCCCCCTTCTCAAATTTCTTCTTTTATGAACACATGTATATGGATATAAATATATAAGGGAGGCTGAGGGAATAAATTATTGTTTAGCCCTTATAAATGCATGTGGCAAGGGAGAAGGGACCTAAGAATATTTGCTACAGAAATGTTTAAAGTTTTTTTTTAAATAAAAGGGATTAAATCGTTGATAAAATCTAACAAGTGATTTTAAAGCAGAAAGTGTAATTATATGGGTCTATAATCTAGCACAGTGGTCGGCAAACTCATTAGTCAACAGAGCCAAATATCAACAGTACAATGATTGAAATTTCTTTTGAGAGACAAATTTTTTAAACTTAAACTATATAGGTAGGTACATTGTTATTAACTTAATTAGGGTACTCCTAAACTGGCCTTTGCTAAAAACGTCCTCAATCTGATTGAGGTACCTTCGCTGAGGTCGACCCCTTCCAACTCTCCCATCCACACTCATCTTATAGCCAGTTTCACTCAACTCATGCATGAATCGCACGCGCCTCCCCCACGCTGCATATCCCGTGGCCCGCCTGCACGGGTCTCCCCTCGCCGGACCCACCGACACCCCCCACTTCTTCTAATGCCACTTCTTCAAAATAGACTCGCCCAGGCCAAAAACCGACTTCTGTGCATGGGCCACGAAGTTTCAATCACACTGTACGTGCGCGCCCACACATGGTATTTTGTGGAAGAGCCACACTCAAGGGGCCAAAGAGCCACGTGTGGCTTGCAAGCCGCGGTTTGCCGACCACTGGTCAGCATATGAATATTTAATATCAATAGCTTATGCCTAATATTTGGCTAAAAGTAAGGGGAAGTAGAAGACACAAATACATAAATAGAGTCTACCTAACCTATTTTTTAAAATTTTGCTTGAAAATATTGGAAAAAAGAAAAAATATGAACAGGTAAAATAACTATAGCAAAATTTTAATTGCTGAAGCTAGGTAATTGATAAACAAGGACTCATTATACTATTGTTTTTCTGGGGCCCATCATGCCTAAGCTAGTTTTTATCTTACCCAGTGGGACACACTGTAGATATACCCTATGTTACACTGAGAGACAGTTTATACAATCCATCTCTAGTCTCCAAATTTGTGGTAAATTGTTTTTAGTCATTCAAGTAATGACTTACCTCCTGTTATTAAGAATTTGACTAATTGCCACGGTTAAGTAGATTAGCTACATTTCACAAATGAGATAGATCACACAAGTTGTTAAATTTCTATATCCCTCAAGTCACACAGAAGTTAACAGGAGAGCTAAGATAAGTAATCAGTGCCAAGAAAGCGAACATGAATGAAGACAATGAAAGTTGCCTAAGGGCAATTTAAATTGCTCCTGTTCCTTCCTGCACAAAAGACCACAGCCCAAATTGGTGTTTGGTCAGTGATATCAAGGTGCCACAGAGTCCAGGACAAATGAGAGTTTTATCTGCCTACAGCACTGATAGGTACAAATGAACACATTCCCTAGCTGATTTTCATTCGTTTTCAGTGGCATAGAAAAGAGTGATGCACAGTTTTCACACACTTCAGGGCTGTACTCCAATTGTATTTAATATTGCATGAAATATGGTGACAACAGGATTGGGTTTGGAAATTGTTTGTTATAATGAACAATTTATTATTACAAACAGCTTATTATGATGCTCCTGGGGGTTTGTCTTAACAAACAAGATCTCTAAGAAGAGGATGTGTTTCTGTCATGCACATGTTACATTGATGTCCTTCCCATGTGTCATTGCAAGCACAAAAGTGACTAACAAATTCTCTTGATAATGTAAACCAATAAAACTTTCCAGGGAAGAGTTTGCGTATGCATATGATGTATCCATGGATATGTCTTAGTAATGATGTGATAAAAAGTGAATCAATTTGTCAAAAACAGAGCTATTAGATGTATGACTAGGTGAATGTTCTCCAATTGCTGATATGTTGGATAAATACAGGGGTGGGCAAAAGTAGGTTTACAGTTACACTGTGATATTCTTTTGAGTTAATAAAGCTATTGTACTAATCATAACCTGCATGTCCTTTTTCATATGAACAACTGTAAACCTACTTTTGCTCAACCCTGTATTCTTATACTTTCTTCTCATTATTCCTTACTGGGTTTCGTTTTGTTTTTTGGCTTTTTAATAAAAACCCCTAACTGTTTTTCATTATCTTTTCCTCTTGGATACATATTTTTCTGCCATTTACCCTATAAGTTAACCTACTGACAACTAGAAACACAGAATAATCTCTGTTCTCTAGCTTTTTCTCACAAGTCAATTGTAATGGTTTGAGGAAATTCACCATCTCAGAAGTTATCAAATGCTTACATTTGCCAAATCTAGAAAAATGTTGCTTTGCTTAACATTTGGAAATATGTGTTCACGTAGGCAGCAAATATTTCAAGTTACATGGCCCACTACATGCTAATCAGTGTGCTAAGGGCTGACTTATTTTACACGAGTGAACAAGACATACTCCCGGACCTTACCAATGGTACATACATGCAAAAAAGGCAGCAAACATAACAGGGTGTGATCAGTATTAACAGGGAGGCACCCAGTGTTCAGAGGCTTCACCTCTTGCCGATGAGAAGAGGAAGTTTGACATGAAAACTGAAGGATGAATGAAAATTCATTAAAGGAAGTTGATGGAGGAAGGTTGGATTGTTTCAGGAAGAGGAAATACCATATGAGAAGGCCAAGAAATGAAAACGAGTATGCCAAATTAGAGAACCTGAGATTGCTTAATGTAACTGAAGCTTACAGTGGGAAGTGTGACAAGATGAGCCTTGGCTCGCTATAGGATCTTGGACAAATTACTTGATGTGAGTAAGCTATTTAAACCCCTGAGCCTCAGTTACCTCACTTGTATAGTAGAGATAATGATATCTGCAAGATAGAGTTGTTGTAAAAGTGACTGTATGTCTGTGTGCATATGTTTAATTTATAAAATTAAGTTTAAAACTTTAGATATGTCTTAGGTAAATGACATTATTTGGAGTAAAATATAAAAATGAATTTAAGAAACCAGTTCCTTACCCAAACAGTCTAAAATTCATGACATGTTATTTCATTATAGGAGTCCCTTAAGTCAAAAGAAAGCTTCTATGTCAGTAACAAAAGTTTCAGTGGCCATGCTGAGGCCACTCTCTAGTAATTGAACCATATATATTAAAGCATGTAGCAGAATATCCAACAATCTAATTCTTAAGTGTCTCACAAACTTAATTGAGATGTACTCACATACTTTCTAAGTATTAGAATATTAACTCCAACATAATACAGAAAAAGATAAAAATAACTGTTATTCATTGGAAGAAAGCATGAGTGATAAGTTTTTAATCAAGGTTTGATGTAGTAACTTTAATTTTTAAATTCTTAAAAATCTAAATGATACTATTTGATTGCATAAAACACTGTTTTGGTATATTATTTTAATTGCAGCTTGCTGAAATATATTTATTTTACTTATTTTTAATACAATACAGTTCAATAACATTAGATCATAAGAGGAGTTATTCAAAGACATCATTTAAATGTGGGTGACACAGAAAAGCAAAGGAAAAATCAAAATGGAAAATATAGCCAATCTTGGTATATGGAGATTCTAATTTTAGGAAGTTGCCTTTTCACAAAAATTTATCTATGACCCCAAGCCAATACTTGTGGTGCTTTGTGGTCATTTGTGGACATGTGTATGCACAGTGGCAAAAACGTTGAGTTGCTCAATGTGCACATTTCTGGCTGAGGTTGAACAAGGTGATGCTTTGCCTTCTTATTTCATCTCTCACATATCAAAGATGTGTCCTTTTGTGGTACTTAGTGGGATATTTTTGCATTTTTGTACTTTTTTGTTGGTGTTTCTGCTCTTTAAATGTTCCCCAAGCACAGTGCTGCTGTGCTGTCTCAGTTCCTAAGCGAAAGAAAGCTGTCACGCACTTTATAAAGAAAATGTGTTAGGTAAGTTTTGTTCAGGTATGAGTTATAGTGGTATTGGCCATGAGTTCAATGTTAATGAATCAATAAAATATATTAAACAAGGTGCCTTTAAACAGAGCACACATAAAACAAGGTTATATATTTATTGGTTAATAAAAACGTTGTACCAGAGGCTCACAGAAACCTAAACCTTTATCTCCCCTAGGAGAAACAATTCAGTATTCACTAATTCAGTGTTTGTAGCAACTTTATAAGAACACTAGAGGCTCGGTGAGCAAAATTCATGCACGAGGAGTGGGGAGCTGTCCCTCAGCCTGGCCTGCGCACTCTCACAATTTGGGGCCCCTTGGGTAGGTCCCTAGGCCTGGCCGGCAATCAGGGCCTATCAGGGCTTTCCTTCCCCTGGCTGCCAGCAGCTGGCTCCGCCCCCGCCGCTGCCACTGCTTGCCGTCTGTGTGGCGCTGCCCCCCTCTCCCCCATCACCAGTCGCCTCCCTCTGCAAGCAACAGGCATGGGGTGCAATTGCTTGGCTGGCCTGGGCCTCCCTCAGTGGGGTGATCGCTGGCCAGCCCTGCACACCTGCCACAGAGTCGCTGGCCGGTGGCCTGGTCCTCCCTCTGCTGGGCAATCAATCGCAGGGCTCCGCAATTGATTGCCACACAGAGGATAGCCTAGGCCTCCCTCTTTGGGGTGATCGCGGAGCCCCCCACCCCCATCGATTGCCCTGCTGGCTGGTGGCCTGGGCCTTCCTCTTTGGGGCAATCAATCATGGCGCCCCTCTCCCCCCATCGATTGCCTCAGAGAGGGTGGCCTGGGCCCCCTGACCAAATGCATTGCACCACCTTGGCTGGCCTGGCACCAGTGCGTGTCATAACATGGTCATCCGGAAGGTTGTCCGGATGGTTGTTCTGCTGTTCGGTCATTTGGTCAATTTGCATATTATGCTTTTATTATTATAGATAACTACTATGAATTACAAAAGTCAACTGTCCTAACATATTTTACCTCAGGTAATTGAAAATTACTACAGATCTAAAACAAGCTAAATAATATGAAGGCAATGACATCCATGGGAAAAAATATCTACAGTACATAGGACAATGAAGGTTATCAATTTCATATATATATATATATAAACTTTGTGAAAATAAAATATATTAAGATCCAAATGACTTTAATTTTTCTTAAAATTATAGATAAAATAATTGGTCACAAATTTCAAAAGTATTAATACAAAACTCAATGTAAAAAAAAAAAGCTGTTGACAAGTGTTTTGAGAATAAAAGCACCAGGTTACTCATTATATTCTGTTGGGGAAGAAAAAAACTTAGCAAATATTATGGACATTTTTCATAATACTTAATTAAATTTATACCTATTCTATATATTTGCATCATGAAGTTGAATTTCTTGCCTAAGTGTATTTAATAAGAACAATGATCTTTCCTATAATTAATTAGAATAAATTAAAAAATCAAAAACTGTTGATGTATAATTGTGAACCTGAAGATATTTGTTATAGAAAACTAAATTTGTTCAAATATTCTGTGTAGAAAATTGTGTTTCTTCTTAAGTTTCTGAAATATTTTTGCCTTGGAGATTTAATATACTCACCAGTTTTATGACAGTATAACCACTATGGGTTATAATTAATTAAACCAGCATATAAGAAATGTGTTTTCTTATTAATATATTAGAAATATTTTTAAAGCACAGTCTCTTTAAAATGTTCTATGTAAAAAAATTAATCATGTCCTTAATATAAATACATTAAAAACATCATAAACCTGTTCATTCTTCCACAATGACAAACAATGCAGTGAACAAAAGACAAAGAGGCAATTTACATGGGTCAATCAGAATTGAAAAAAAGAATCAATATTATTAGTAATTATAGAAATGGAAAATGAGTTATTAATTTCAGGCTATCAGATTGGAAAAGATTAAAGAGAAGTAAAGGAAGGAAAGAGAAAAGGCAGACTAAAGAACATGTGCTTGAATTCAAAGACTAATCTTGTCATCACTGAAAATGGGGTAACCTGAAATTGAATATTTCCTGATATGGTACATGGCACCACCCATAAAATATTCTTGCCAAGAAAATAAATTAATTAAATCAAACCTGAATCTCACAAGCCTTTAGATCTAACCACCAGTTCATAGTGGGGATAAAAGAAGGAAAAAGGAACAGTTTAACAACACCACAATGGACTAGTCACATCTAGATCATAGGGAAAATTTTGAGGAAATATTATTCTATTTCTTCAATATATAAATTGCAAGAAAGAAATAGAAAGTCATTACAAAGTTCAATTTTTATCTCTTAGACACATTCACACTAAAACACTTATGAGTGAACTGATATGTTATCTGGATTTTCTTTAAAATAGTATAGTAAACAGAATAAATATCAGCATAAACAAGAGTAGTAAAATGATGATCACTGTTGAAACTGGCTGATGGGATATATTGGGCTTCATTTTAACATTCTTTCTACTTATATACATATGGAAAATAATTCTGGAAGGTCATTTTTAAAATATCCTTTCATTTCAGACATTGTTTCATAAACAGTGGGCAAAAATATTCAATATCTATTGTAGCATTATATATGAAAACAATCTCAATATCTAAAAATGGAATATTGGTTAAATAACATACATATACATCACCCATTAGAAATTATAATTTACTAGAGGCTCGGTGCATGAAATTCGTGCACGGGGAGGGGGGGTGTGTCCCTCAGCCCAGCCAGCCTGCACCCTCTCCAATCTGGGACCTCTCGAGGGATGTCTGACTGTCCGTTTAGGCCCGATCCTGGTGGGATTAGGCCTAAACAGGCAGTCGGACATCCCTTTCACAATCCAGGACTGCTGGCTCCCAACCACTCACCTAACTGCCTGCCTGATTGCCCTAACTGCTTCTGCCTGCCAGCCTGATCACCCCCTAACCACTCCCCTGCCAGCCTGATTGATGCCTAACTGCTTCCCTGCCAGCCTGATTGCCCCTAACTGCCCTCCCCTGCTGGCCTGGGTCCCCCCCAACTGTCCTCCCCTGCAGGCCTGGTTGCCCCCAACTGCCCTCCCCTGCAGGCCTGATCCCCCCAACTGCCCTCCCCTGCAGGCCTGGTCCCCCCCAATTACCCTCCCCTGCAGGCCTGGGTCCCTCCCAACTGTCCTCTCCTGCAGGCCTGGTCACCCCCAACTGCCCTCTTCTGCCGGCCCAGTCACCCCTAACTGTTCTCTCCTGCAGGCCTGATCGCCCACAACTGCCTCCCCTGCTGGCCATCTTGTGTCCACATGGGGGTGGCCATCTTGTGTGTTTGAGTGATGGTCAATTTGCATATTACCTCTTTATTATATAGGATAAGGACAATGCACATGGCTAATAATCGGGCATTGAAGTTAATTAGACAGCTGCAGGTCACAACTATGCCAACTGCCAGCTGAGCATTATTGTATAACTTAGACCATCTAAGCCTCAATTTCTTCATCCATAAAATGGAAAGTATAATAGTACTCATATTAATGAGGTATTTGTAGAATTAAGTGTTACCAGTGTTTATTTCTGGGTTGTGGGATCACTTTATTTTTTCTTTCTTATAATTTTCGTTTTCTTCTACCATATTTCTCTTTCTGTCAGTCTGTCTCTTTCTCTGTTGTCCTCTCTATGTGTATATACATTAAAAAATTAAGAGGGACTCATAAATTTATCCAACTTTTTGATTTTATACAGTAAATTTTTTCTTCAGCTAAGATTGGAATAACGTAAAAATTAACATATTGAATCATTTTCTACTGTTGTAATTAATCATCATTATGAATATTTAGAAGGGGGTTAGATTTCAAAAATCAGAGGATAAAATGTCACACTATCTGGCTGACTGTACAGAATAGAAGCAACATTCTAAGAATTTTAATAAAGCAAGGTTGGCTCAAGGTCAAATTGTGAAGTCCACAGTCTCCCTCCATTCTCCTTTCTCTGTTTTTACAGACTACTTTTCCCCCTATCACAGCTTAAAAAGCCTAATGTTTTCATGCTGCCTCTGCTAATCATTAAATACCTCATTATCTGGAAAGTTTTCCTATGGCGAAATACCAATTTTATAAACACCATGTTGTATCAGACCATACGAACACATTTTCTGTTAAATTTTGTCCTTTTCTACTATGTAAAGTTAAAGATATACATAGCAATTTAGAGAAATTCCAATTTCTCATTTCAAACCTACTTAAGTAAATATTTGGTAGAATACTACGATCTCTGAGGGTGGGGTTCTTCTTCACTTCTGTAATTCCACCACCCAACAAAATGCCTGGTATATTACAGCACTTAAATATTTACTATATTTGTTGAGGAAGCTGAAAAGAAACTAAGTCAGGGCCTGAATATGGCAAGGTGACTGGTGTGATATTTTTTATTAAGTTATTTTAGGGTGTTGTGGGACACGTCCTGGCAGAACATGACTCCGCCTGAGTGCCCCACACATAACCGCAAAATATGACCACCTCCAGCCAACAGGTTAGTGCCAGGAGAATTTCAAATGTGTCGCAGAAGTGGCCAACGAAAGGTGCCTTAAAAAGTCTCAGGACAATCTTGAAGACATAAAGAAATGAAAGAGTAAATAATAAAAACTTGCAGACATCGGCAAATGCCAAGTCATTTGAAACTGTGTCGTACCAAATATTCATCAATGTTTCTGCAGTGTTAAAAATATATATATCTGGACTCCAATAGAATGGTGGTTTTAGATTTGGAGAAATAAAAATCCAAAGTGAAAAAGCCCAAGATATCCTACAGCTAAGAAAATAATATTACTACCTTGACCATCAGCTATGTACTTTGAACTGTTGCATTTAATTTCTCAAAGATTATTTGTTTGAGATTATGATTAGAGAATTGGTGGTTTCTTAGGCTCAGGGACTAGGTAAGAAACCAGCTCTGAGCTAGCTCTAAATATACATGGTTTAAAATAATACCTCAAAAAAAGAATCACAAGTTATTATGATGTGAACTTTCAAGAAGCTCTTATTAGAAAACTCAAACATTAATGTGTGGGTGTCAAAAACATTTTTTGTTTGCTTTATATAAAATTTTTCACTAACCAACGAGATGAAATTAGTTCAGTTCAGAAAGTTTGAGACCTACACACACACACACACACACACACACACACACACACTTTTAAAAGTTTTCAAAGCGACTGCAGTTTGTCCCTTTAAAAATAAAATTCTTTATAAGATAAAAAAGTAACTTTGACTTTGATTTAAATTTTAATTTTAGAGAATATTATTCTAGCACTTTGGCCTAGCATGGGAATCATTCCCTAAACCTAGCATACTTATTTTTCTACCCATCAATCTCACTAAGCTCAAAGTAGATTTTTATTCTAAATGAATAAATAAATACACACTCCTACTTGTATGTGTTATTTTTTTCATACCATATCTTTACCTCATTGGACTATTGAAACACTTTCCATCTTTCAGGACCCACATCAACTATTCCCTTTTCCAGTGACTATGCTGAGCCCCTGAGCCAGTAGTAGTCTCTATCTAATCAGTCATAGATCACTTATCCATGTACCTCAATTGCGATTATCAGTATATACAGTGCATGTCCCTAACTACTAAAAAAGACATTCTGTCTTATTAATTTGGCATCTTCTATGGCATGTAGTCAAGTGCCTTGCACAAACCAAGTTGTCAATAGCTTTGTTGAATGTATATCCTATATAATAAAAGCATAGCATGCAAATTGTGCTCTAGACCAGGAGTTGTCCGGGAGTTCGACCAGGGGCCGCTGGCTATGGGAAGGGAGGGGGGCCCCAGCTGGCAGCCAGCAGCCACTAGGGACTCTACCAATGCATGAATTTCGTGCACTGGGCCTCTAGTATTTAATAGAACAGTCCAGACCTATTGGGATAATCATCCTCACTAAGGTGAAAAGACACCTGCCTGGACAACCAATCACTCTGATGTCCAACTTGGTATCATATGTCAAAAACAAATTTTTTCACACATTTACTGAATGATTGATTTTTAATATTTTGTTACATATATGTGATGTCTTTTCTACTTTATTTGTATAATACCATTAGTAGTGAAGAATATAACTTCCTCTAACAGAGTAGACACTTTTTAATTTGTATTATCTTACCTCTCAAATCCTAAAATGACAGAAAGTTTCTTAGAGCAACCCCAATACATGCTGTCAACTATCACCTAATGCCAGCAAACCTACTTATAGATTCTGAACTACTTATAAAATAATGACAGCAAACCCCATAAAACAATAAAGAGTGATGCCAAAGATATAGTAGTCCTTCATCAAAACCTGTACTATCGTGCATGTTATTTTCTTGGGATAATGTTCTCTGCTTGAGCTAATCAATAAACCAAATCACTAAATCAAGTTAAGGTATTAATGACTTAATGTTTTTCTAGTTTTACATAACATTTAATCTTAACAGAAGACTTCTATAACTTATCTGCCTCTCACCAATCGAGAGAATGATTTTGGAATTTTATGAGTTATAAATTATTTTAAAGGGCCAATACAAAACATCACATTATTTTTTATTGGCACTTATTTAAAATGAAAAAAATTATATTGTTTTGAATTAGTCAAAAATATCACAAAATAAGGAAGTGATAAAAACATGGGTGTATGTCAAAGGAACACACGAGTCAAATGACAGAGCACCTAATGGCTAAAGCTGGAACAATTTGAGCAATAAAATAAAATAAAAAAGTTGTATTGGATTATAACCCAAAATATAAAGAAACATCCATGAGTCTGAACTGGCATGTTACTTTACCACTGTGTCTTTTCAACTAAAATTCTGTAGCCCGCCCTAACCAGTTTGGCTCAATGGATAGAGCATGGGTCCCAGGTTCGATTCCGGTCAAGGGCATGTACCTTGGTTGTGGGCACATCCCCAGTGGGGAGTGTGCAGGAGGCAGCTGATTGATGTTTCTCTCTCATCGATGTTTCTAACTCTCTATCCCTCTCCCTTCCTCTCTGTAAAAAATCAATAAAATATATTTTTTTAAAAAAAATAAAAAATAAATAAATAAATAAATAAAATTCTGTAGCCCTAGTTTAGTCAAATAGAGGGAAAGTCTAAAAAATAGCTGATCAGTATGCCTCAAAACTGCCAGGATAATAAAACAAACAAGGAAAATCTGAAAAACTGTCACAGCCAAGAGGACCCTAGGGAGACAGGATGACTGACTGCAATGTGGTATCTCAAGTGATATCCTGGAACGCAAAAGGAGATGAGGTAAAGACTAAGGAAATATGATAAAGCACAGACTTCAATTAATAATAATGTATCAATATTGGTTAACTAATGGTGACAAATGTTCCACACTAACATAGATAATAAAGAGGAAAGTAGGCATGGAGGTGTATGGGAAATCCCTGTGATATCTTTGCAATTTTTCTATAAATCTAAATATTTATACTTACTTCTAAAAAAGTTTTTTATAAAAGGTTATATTCATGGAATTCTAGAGAAAGAAGCAGACTTATTCCCCTATTCCAATGACCTCAAATTATTCATAAAACTGAGATACATACTTGTTCACGGTCATGAAAGTTGTTAAAGGAACTAAATAATCACAAAGAAAGTGCTTTCTTCTTCATTAAAAGTTGATTACATCCTTTAGAATGCATTTGACTGAAAGTAATAGAAAATGTGGCTTATATTGGCAGAATGGAGAGATGGAAGCTCCCCAGAGCCACCCTACCTCTAGAATTTACCTTATATGTCAAATTCTACTTCTTCTACTTCACCCCTTTGAGGTACACATTAGTTATATGTGGGAAATCAGCCATACACAGTTTTGCTTTTTCCTACTTTCTTTATACAGACTCTTCCTAGAGCTTCAGGCACATCTAAAGCAATTATTATGCTTCATTTGCCATGCCAGGTCAGGTAAGAAAAGCGTGTGAACAAATCCAGGGTGACTCTGGAACAGTCTGAAGTAGGTGGTTATAAAAGAAAGAGAGCAAGAGTCTCAAGTGAGACCAAAGTTAATAATGTTCAAGAAATACTTGGAATGTGAAATCTGTAGAATGTTGGATCACTGACTTAGCTAATGGCATCCTTGACTTAATTGCATCCAATATACCCTTGTACATTTTGACTGGAAACACCTTAGTATACGTGATATTTAATATTATGTGTGATCTGGGCTGGGCTATGGTGCCCATCTATTTGGACAAATGTTATTCTGGAAGGTGTTTTTGGAAAAGATAAACGATTAAATCAGTAGACTTTGAATAAGGCAGATTGATTACCCTCTATAACGTGGGTGGACCTCATCCAATCCAAATCACTATTTTTAATAGAGAAGAGAGTGAAAAAAAACCTACCCCCTCCACCCCCTATGCCATATATTACATCTTTTGGTTCTGTTTCTCTGGAGAACCCTAACTAATAGGGGACAGTAGTTGCCCCTTAACTGTGGTTTCCATGGTTTCAGTTAATAAAGACTATATTCATGTCAACCTTGGTCCAAAAATATTATTTGGAAAATTACCGAAATAAGCAATTCATACGTTTTAAATTGTACACTTTTCTGAGCAGCATGATTAAATCTCACACCATCCCTCTCTGTCCGGCCTGGGATGAGAATCATCCCTTTGTCCATCGTATCCACTACCCACTGTTAGTCACTTAGTAAACATCTCAGTTATAAGAGAAAAAGACCACATTCACATCAGTTCCATTACAATATATTGTTATAATAGTTCTATTTTATGATTAGTTATTGTTGTTAACCTCTTCCTGTGCCTAATGTAAGGCACAAGTATGTACATATAGAAAAAAAACATAGTATATACATGTATAAGGTTCGGAACTATCCATGGATTCAGGCATCCACTGGTTGTTTTGGAACGCATCCTGCATGGATAATGGGGGAATACTGTAAGGACCCTGGACCTACCTTGAACATTTCATGATGTAGTGGAAAGGGACATATATGGGAACAGAAGATTTGATTTCACTTGGAGCTCTGCCATTTCCTATTGTAAGTTTCCCTGGTTGCTTCTTAGTTGGCTGCTTTACTTTTTCTATTTTCTATATTTACCATATGGTGGTAATCATATCTACCTTACTAGACAGCTATGAATATCAATGTATGTCAAAGGTATTTTCTAATTACAAAGTATAATATTGGTTACCATACTTTTTCTTACCATGTTAAGCATCACTATTCACATTGCTTGCTAGAAGAAGATCAATTGCTTGATGGAGAAAAGGGACTTGTTCCCATGGAAGCACAGTCTCAAAAATTTAAACTTAGCTTGGAAAATTCTTAGGAAAAAAATTCTAAAACAAGGAAATAATATCTCATAACTTCTTAGAATAACCATGAGCTAGCCCTTGTGTCAATCATACACCAACTTACTGTTCAAAAAGTTCTTTGCAAAGATTTTCAGCCCAAAATTGCAAGTAATACTGTGTTTGCCCAAGATATTGCCATCACCACATATTTTAATATATTTAAACCAGATCAAAACATACTCCCTGATATTTTACCATAGACTATATTCCTGAGTTTACTCTCAGGATGGAAGATTAATGAAGCTTAGTAACCTGACACTCTATATAGCAACAGAGTAGGAAAAGCTCACACTTCATTAAAAAGCTATCATTTAGTTAACTGACTAAACACATCTTTCCAGGTAAGCATTAGTAAATGGGAAAACACATTCAGATTTAAATGTATTCAAGTGATCCATTAACATAATTTTGTTCCTCAAATCAATTTACTTCACGCACATAAATTCCATTTGGTGGATGGTTAACAGCTCCTCATGAAACATTCTCTAGTGATTTTTTTTTCTGTCAAGTCTTTCTTGCTTTCTCTCTCCCTATTTTCTATGACTGATGTAAACAAGCTCCCCAAGCCACAAAAGTATTTGTAAAGGTGACAATTGCAAAGAAAGTGATCATAATGCTGTATGTTATTTATTATGTGATGTTAATTGTTGGATTACCCTACCAGTCTATATTGAAGTTAAAGATAAAGGACATCATCTGAAAAGGTAAGTCAGTCCAGCAGACTGCCTCACAGACATCTCTTCTTAGTATCTTCTCTGCACTCTAAAACCTGGCCACTTTGGGATTTCAAGTCAAAAAACCTTTCAGTCAACAGCAATTTATTGACCTTTTATTATGGATAGGGCATTTTCCTAGGTGCTAGAGACACTGTGCTTGATGCTAAGGTTCAAATTCAATCTGGAAGATTTAGTACTTAAATTATAGCTAGTGATATCAGTCTCCTGAAATGGAAATTTTTATTTATAGTACATGGTAGAAGGGGACAAAGGCTACAGGACGTGTTATGAAAGACAGTTTTTTCTTCCTTCCAAAAACTAGAACACAAACCCTTCAAATGACAATAGATTCCAATAGTTGAGAAAATCAAATGTACTCTTTGTAGTCTCTGGACCTTTGCATATGACATTAGTTTATTTTCTAATCAATGACCAGTTTCTACTCCTTTTCTTCTCAAGATGCAAATATCACTTCCACCCAGAAGTTCTCCTGTCTATTTGAGTCAGATGACTATATTCCTCACCCATATCATCATGTACTTCCCCCAACCATAGAACTGCAATGCTTGGCTTAATTTGTCTTTCCTGGAAAACTGTTAACATTCTGACAGCAGGAGCCATGTATTTTTTTTTATTGATATTTATCTCTAGGGCACACAGTAGGCAGTTAATCTATGTATTTGTCAAACAAACAAAAGAATGGATCAGTCAAGCCACAATCAGTACAAAAATTACAGATTCTTTCCCTAAATCTAATGACCTTTATGTCTCTACTCCGTTCATTCTTTAACTTATTCATTCAACAATTATGAATTAAGCATCTACGTCTGTACCTTAAAATTAGAATTAAATACTCAACATGTTCTGTTTAAGAAAGCATATCTGGATATGAATGAATTAATTAATTAACTAGGTCACCAATTATTGATATTGCAATACTGATTTCCAATATAATCTATACATTACTTGTTTTTTGTACTCATCAACTGTCACCTATTTCCCTCTTGCCTGGCCCCCCAACCAGAATATAAACCCCTCAAGGACAGAGATCTTTGACTATTTTGTTCAATGTTTTATCCTCAAATGCTTAGAATGGTCCTGGCACATAGTAATTATTCAATTCACATTTGTTGCATAAATGAGATATAAATGAATGAACATCATTAGAAATAACTTTGGTTTGTAGGTTAAAGCCCTGGATTCAAGTCCTGGATAGGAAACTCTTATAGTATCAACTCCACAGAGTTTTATGAGGATTAATAAGATAATGTTTGTGGAAGCAAATTGAGAAATATTGACCAAGTGTAAGGTATCATTAATAATCTTGAAGCAGGATAACATCTCATTATAATAACACTGACAGAAGATAACAGTAGTACTTACTGAATTTTATATTTTAGTTTTATGAGACAGTCAATGAAAATTTGCCATAATTCCTGAAGTGTGTCCGCCTGCCTCACCAACTCCCCACGTGGCTGGTTCCAGACTGCTCCCAGTCAGTATGCTTAACTAGCTCTGTGTAGATTCATATGCAGCTCTTACACCAGTGAAAGAGGGGAAGGAGAGGGGACCTGCTCACATTGACAAACTGACATATTTCCCATACATGCAAATGACTAACTTTCTGTTCACTTGAGAGGAAACAAGTTTATTCCAATGAAAGTTAACAATGTATTTATAACTATCATTTAGTTATAAAACAGGTTATCTTTCTGAGACATTTAAATAGACACTGTTGTTTCCATTCATTGGTTTATCTCAAAAACTCTAAGCATCTTGTTCTGTGCCAATCTGCTTGTGTCTCAATTAAGCTATGTGGTGTTTAAGTACTATAGGATTTCTTTTTTCTGCAATTATTACATTTTAAAAAATGTTTATTGTTAAAAGTATTACAGATGTCCCCCATTTTGCGCCTCCCCCACCCCTGCTTCTCTCCCACTTAGGCCTCCACCAAACTATTGTTTGTGTCTATGGGCTATGCATGTGATTGTATAGGAGGTTTTCCTCTTCTCGCTCCCTCACCCTGCCCCGAGATATATCAGCCTGTTCCATGCCTCGAAATTCTCACTTCTGGGAATATAGCCTAAATCCCCCAATATGCTAATCAGAAAGAACATATGTACCCCTACGTTCATAGCAGCATTATTTACAATAGCTAATATTTGGAAACAGCCTAAGTGCCCATCAGTAGGTGAGTGGATAAAAAAGCTGTGGTACATTTGCACAATGGAATACTATGCAGCCATAAAAAAGAAGGATCTCGTACCCTTTGAGACAGCATGGATGGACCTGGAGATTATTATGCTAAGTGAAATAAAACAGAGAAAGACAAATAGCATATAATTGCACTTATCTGTGGAATCTAATGAACAAAATAAATTGACAAACTATAGGATTTCTATGCAGGAATCCAGGCACAGGGATATTCTACTAGATTGCTTGGTTAGCAGGAAGGGCTCTAGAGTCAAATGACCAGGGTTTTTTCACTGGTTCCACCATTTAATGAGCCGTGTGATCTTGAGCAAGTTATTTAACGTCCCTTAATTTTTAATTTTTTTCCCCCCAAAATAATAGTGACACCAGTGTTGTGGTGAAGAGCAAAGGAGGCAATCTTAATAAAGTAGTGAGAATACTGCCTGGAACAAATAAATGCTCTTACTATTAAGAAGGACTTCCTCAGAAAATAAAGCAAAAAGTCTCTGCTCTAATGAACCTAAACAGTCCTTATCCTACAGACAGAGACCCACAGATACTGTCCACTTCTGTGATTGAGGATAATCTTCTATATATATAAAAGCCAAGTGACCGGAACACTGGAACAACCCATCGCTATGACGTGCACTGCAGCCCCGATTGGCCTCCCACACCCTCATCGGGGGCGGGGCCAGCAGACCAACTGCTTGCAGCCCTTCCCCACAGCTGGCCCCAACCCCTGTTGCCCCCCCCCCAGATTGGGGGTGGGGACAGCCAGCCAGCCTCCCGCAGCTGGCCCGATCAGCCCCAATCAGTGTGGGCCAGCCGGACCCCACCCAAGCACGAATTCATGCACCAGGCCTCTAGTTACTTAGAAAAGTCAAGTAAAGGTAATTGACCTTCACATCAAGTCACATGGTCTACTCATTGCAACAGTTAATTGCCTAAGAGTAGGCAGTCTCTTAAGTATAAATGTTTTTTGTTTGTTTGTTTTTGTGATTAATCACTATGCTTTAATTATGTTCAATTTGTAACAATGAAAATACATCCTGCATATCAGATATTTACATTACGATTCATAACAGTAGCAAAATTACAGTGATGAAGTGGCCACGAAAATAACTTTATGGTTGGGGGTCACCACAACATGAGGAACTGTATTAAAGGGTCACGGCATTAGGAAGGTTGAGAACCACTGAGATAGATAGATAGATATCTAGATACTATCTAGGTCTATTTCAGATATATATCTATTTCAGATAATATAGGAATGACAGGAAAAAAACATTTATTTTCTTTATCAGTTTTCAAATTAAAGAGGTAGTTCCTTGCATCCTTCACCCAAGTGACCCATGACTGGGTTTTTTATATGTTTATGTCATGAATTTAAGCATCAATCCATTGAGTTTCTATCATTATCAATGTTCATATTTGATCATCTTTAACCAGTGAAGGCTTTTCTAAACTGACTGCAGAATCCTTCTGACATGACCCTAGAGCTCTTTGATAGCTTCCTTGCAAGTATAAATGTTTTTAAATAAAACTATATGGTTTATTATAAAAGCTGAGCAAGTTAACGATAATTTACTGGAAACCTAAATGGAAAAATTATAGTTAAATACTTTCAAAAGAGGCAAATGATAATGGTATCTGTACAGATTTCATAATATACCATAATCCATTAGTGAAGTGCCATCTGGCAGAATTAATTGTTGTTAGGATGAGTAATGTGCTACACCATTTCACCACATCTGCCTCACAGGGAAGGCTACGCTGGCTGAACTTTACTACGTGTGTAATGCCCACTGTGCCATTAGAGAAGGAAAACGAAGGTAAGGAAAATCACACTGTAAGGTAGCAGTTGCAGTGGAGTAATTACTCCTGAAAAATTGAGGTACCAGGCAGCTGTTGGTTTAGTAGTGGTTAAAAGCCAGACTTCTGGTTTTGAAACCCAGCCTTATTCATTACCAGCTGAGATGCTAGGCAAGTTAATGAATTTTCTTGTGCCTTCCTTTCTTCATAAAAAAAAAAAAAGGACACGATGATACTCCCTATCTCGTAAGGTAATTGTGAGATTTAAATGAATTAATCCTTTGAAATGTTTAAAATAGTGCCTGATATGTGGTAAATACTCCAAAAAACATTAACTGATCATTTTTACAAAACTCCCTCTAGGTACAGTGCACCATCTTCTAAGTGTGTTGATCATGCATGTTGATATGAAAAGGAAATGATGTAAGATTCCTCCTCATCCTTTAAATAGTGTAGGTAACACCTTCTCCAGGTTGAGTAGGAGTCAGCCAAGCAAACAAGTAGCAAGGACACTGAGGAGAGAAGCAACATAATGAGAAAACATAATAAACGCAGGATTTGACGACATCAAGGCTTTAGTAAGATACCTGTTGGCATCTGAGACTATAACTTAGAGGGGAAAATATGGGTGGCAGAGAGACCAGGTAAAATGCTATTGGAATATTTCAAGCAAATAATAGATATTTAATAAATATTCTTTGATTGATTTTTTAAAAATATACTTACTATTTGAGATGTTTGCAAGAGCCTCGGGTGTGTGAAATATAAAGGATTTTAAAACTTTATTATTGTTTTTAAATGTCCTTTATTTGTAAAACCAAAATGCAGCAATATCGAAGGAAATTTTTAAAACTTTCAAAACACAACAGTTCTCATTTCTTCTATACCCTTCTCTGATTTAGTTTTTAGGAGGACATGATTCACAATTGAGGATCTGGACGAAGGCATTGATAACAGGAAGAGAAAAGCACAGGTGAGCACGAAAGTCTGTGCGGATAGAGTATGAACAGGGCTTAGCAATGAATAAGATGTAGGAAGCTAAGGAGAGGGAGAATTCAATAGCAAGGCCTGAGAAGCAGGTTATAAAAGCAATTCCAAAGACATTTCAGAATCACTGGGAGCCATAACAGAATTTGTTCGCATGAACAGAGCCTTTCTGGGGGTTACTTTGTAGAAAAGAGTACAATTGCACTTATGTTACTATTTGTATTCTGGAATGCTTGCCAAATAAAACTGGTCAGAGGAAGCACCCAAAATTAGTATAATCCTTTTGGGAAAAAATTGATGATATGTATAAAGAGGCATAAAACTGTTCATATTCAATCATACAGGAATTTTACTTCTAATATTTTTTTCAATGAGTTTAGTCAATAAAGGGATAAAGAATTATACAAAAAGGTGTAATTTGGATATTATAATAGGGAAAATGTCTGCACAGCCTGAATGACCTTCAGGAGGAAGTAAATTATGTAGTGTATCAACTTCATAGAATGTTATGCAGGTAATAAGAAATATACATGTTAATAACTACTATCACTTACTGAATTTAGTGTACAAGACACTTTAGAGATTACTTCATTTAATCATCACAATTTTCAACAGTGAGTATTGTTATCCCCATTTGGCAAGGGAAAAATTAAGCTGAAGAGATATTAAGAGAATTTCCCAAGGTCACCCGGCTGTAGAGTGGCAAAGGGACAGGAAATGTCTGTGGATAGGTTGTGTTAAAGGATTTAGAGTCAGCTGTGTGTGTTCACAGCTGGAAGAAGTTCCCAGCCTCTGCTTCCACAGAGGGGAAATAGCAGAACAAGCATTTTGTTTTATTTGGTTAATCCTCACCCAAGGATATTTTCCCCATTGATTTCTAGAGAGAGTGGAAGGGAGGGGGAGAGACAGGGAGAGAGAAACACCAATGTTTGAGAGACACACTGGTTGCCACCCAGGTAGAGCCTGGAATTGAGGTATGTGCCCCTGACCAGAATCAAACTTGGGACCCTTCAGTCCGCAGGCCGCTGCTCTGTCTATCCACTGAGCCAAACCAGGTAGGGCCAGAGCAAGGATTTAAGCTCAGGTTAGGCTCATCTGACTATACTCTGAACACCAGACTTACTAAGTCATGTTGAAATGGCAAGAGATGAACTTCAGCAGTGAAACATGTACACCTAAAAGCTAAACCAAAGAAGGGTACAGAAGAAACAAGAACTGTTGTGTTTTGAAAGTTTAAAAAAATTTCCTTAGATATTGTTGTGATTTAATTTTATGAATAAAGGACATGTAAAAACAACTAAATAAGAAAGTTGTAAAAATCTTTTACATTTCACACATCTAAGTCTATTGCAGAAACCTCAAACTGTCAGTATATTTTTTAAAAACCAGTCAAAGAATGTTTATTAAATATCTATTATTTGCTTAAGAGTAAATCTGAAATATTCCTTTAACCACCTGTTAATTAGCTCTAAAAGGAAAATAATATAAGACAATACAAAGCATTGTTAGGTATCCAAATATAGTTTTTTAATCATTATTATTAAAGCCGCTTGGATTGTACTGTGGGTTTTCATGAACTTACATAATTTTTTATTAATTTGCTTATAACAAAATATGATTATTTCTCAATTAACTAAAATTCCAAGAATAATTAACTTTTGAAAGAACACGATTACAGCATGCTTACTTTTGTGTTCCATTCATTACTCAGTCTCTCTTACATACCACATGCTACAAAGTCAAATTTAATTCTCTGAAAAAACTGATTCTTTGAAAAACCTGTATATGGCATTAAACAATATATTGATTAGAAATATTTATATAAAAATTAAAAAACTAAAACCCTTATGAGGCATTGAAAAGATAAAGGTTAAGCATCAGGATTCCTGGGCTGGGAAACTAGCTCTGCCTATTATGACCTTAAGAAGGTCACTCATCCTCTTCAATCACACATCTGCAGGTCCCTCATTTGAAAGATGGGGAAGATAAAATTTCCTTGCTCCCAGAGATGTTGTGAAGCTTGAAGACATGTAAGACATTTATAAAAGTACTAGAGGCCCTGTGCATGGATTGGTGCACCTGTAGGGTTCCTCAGCCTAGCCTGCGCCCTCTCCCAATCCAGGACCCCTCGGGGGATGCCAGAGAGTCAGTTTCAGCCCAGTCCCTGCAGGGGACCCCACCAGTGGACCAATCCATGCACTGGGCCTCTAGTATGCATATAAGATGTTTGATTAATCTCTTCCTGCCCTCCCCCATCCCTCTTCCCTCTGAGATTCATCAGTCTGTTCCATGTTTCCATGCCTGTGGTTTCCCCTCCTGCATTGAGAGTCTGCCCCCTTGTGGTCAGTGCACATCATAGCTACCGGCCAGTTGGCCAGTCACTTAGGCTTTTATATATATACTAGAGGCCTGGTGCACAAAAAATTTGTGCACTCAGGGGTCCCTCAGCCCAGCCTGTGCCCTCTCGAAATCTGGGACCCCTCGGGGGATGTCCACCTGCTGGCTTAGGCCCGCTCCCAGGGGGAACGGGCCTAAGCTGGCAGTCAGACATCCCTCTGGCAGCCCAGGAGCCCTCGGGGGATGTCCACTTGCCAGCAGGGAACAGGCCTAAGCTGCAGTCGGACATCCTTAGTGCTGCTGAGGAGGCGGAAGAGGCTCCCGCCTTCACCGCTGTGCTGGCAGCCGTCAGCCTGGCTTGTGGCTGAGCAGAGCTCCCCCTGTGGGAGTGCACTGACCACCAGGGGGCAGCTCCTGCATTGAGCGTCTGCCTCCTGGTGGTCAGTGTGTGTCATAGTGACCAGTCATTCCCAGTCATTCTGCTGTTAGGGTCAATTTGCATATTACCCTTTTATTATATAGGATAGAGGCCTGGTGCATGGGTGGGGGCTGGCTGGTTTGCCCTAAAGGGTGTCCCAGATCAGGGTGGGGGTCCCGCTTGGGTGCCTGGCCAGCCTGGGTGAGGGGATAAGGGCTGTTTTCAGGCTGGCCACACCCCCTTAAGGGAGGGGGATCCTGCTGGGGTGCCTGGCCAGCCTGGGTGAGTGGCTGATAGCTGTTTGCAGGCTGGCCACGGCCCCCAGCCATGCAAGCTCCCAGTGGAGGCTGGCTGGAAGCAGGTATCTGGGATTTATTTATTTTCTATAATTGAAACTTTGTTGCCTTTAGTGGCAACACAGCCGGCCAGGGCAGGCAGGAAGCTTGGCTTCCTCCATTGCTGGGGCAACCAAGCCTCCTGCTTGCTCCAGCTCTGTGGCTGCCGGCTGCCATCTTGGTTGGGTTAATTTGCATATAGTTGCTCTGATTGGCTGGTGGGCGTGGCTTGGGTGTAGCAAAGGTACGGTCAATTTGCATGTTCCTCTTTATTAGATAGGTGTACTAGTGGCCCAGTGTATGAAATTCATGCATGGTGGGGGTGTTCCCACAGCGCAGCCTGCATCTTCTTCAATCCGGAACCCTTGGGGGGATGCCCGCCTGCTGGTTTAGGCCCAATCCCTGTGGGGGCAGTCAGAAATCCCTCTCACAATCTGGGTCCGCTGTCTCCTAACCTGCCTGCCTGCTTGATCACCCCTAACTGCCTCTGCCTGACTGCCTGATTGCTCCAACCCCTATGCCTGCCTGCCTGATAGCCCCTAACTGCTCTGCCTGCCTGCCTAATCACCCCTAACTGCCCTCCCCTGCTGGCCTGATCTCACCCCCTAACTGCCCTCCCCTGCTGGCCTGATCTCAACCTCAATGGCTCTCCCCTGCTAGCCTGATCACCCCTAACTACCTCTGCCTCGGCCCCCACCACCATGGCTTTGTCTGGAAGAAGTCGGACATCTGGAAGATGGCCGGTTGACCTGGTCCAATTAGCATATTACCCTTTTATTAGTATAGATAGATTCCTGATAATGAAAATATTAGCTCTTATTGTTTAACCTAAAAGTTACGTAGTTGGCATTTCTACTCTCAATGTAGGTCCTTAAATTTCTGCAGTGTCCCCTAAATGCTCAGCTATGCTTTCACCAAAATCTTAGTAGGAAGAAAACTGCCATATATCTAGTCCTGATCTCAAATGAGGCAATTTCTCCCTCTAGATTAAAAAAAATGCAGCGGTGTTTGGTTAGCATTAGGTACTTGAAATGTAAAGATTCAAAAGTTATGAAAACATTCAATTATTCCCAAAGAGTCAGCTTTTTTGAGCAAAAGAAAAAATAACACTCTCTCTCTCTCTCTCTCTCTCTCTCTCTCTCTCTTTCTCTTTTCCTTTTTATTCTTTCTTTAGGAATAAAATACAATCTCTCAGAAATATTGATTCTTGATCCCTTTCAGATGATGTTCTTTAAATCAGCATATTCTGTATAATGATTTAACTTTAGTCAAAACTTTCATTTAATTGGAACATCTGCTTTTTTACAGGCTGAAGGTGTTTGTTGGTGTGTGTGTACATGTGCTGGTTTATGTGTGTTTGTGTGTCTAAGAGAGAGAGGGAGGGGAAGAGGAAAGAGAATATATGAGAGGTAAGATAACCTGTACTACCCTATCATAGCATCTGGCATAAAGTAATGTAATTGTGTTTATTCCCCTCTAGACTATAAAGTGATTAAGAATAGAAATTAAGTCCACCCCCACCCCTTGACATAATGCTTTGCACAAAAGAAATGTAATTAGATCAACATATTTTGATAAGTTTTTACAGGGCAAGAAGGAGAAAAAGGAAATAAAAGGAGTAATGAGAATACTGATAGAGAGGAGGAGAATTTCTATTATTGAGGTAAGACTACAAAGTAGCCTTAAGGAAATATTGTATAGGTAGATGCGATAAATTTGCTAATGCCTTATTAATAAGAATAAAAATGGCCATTCCTTGCTTCATCTAATTCCTGTTTAATCTAATTGGATGAAGAAATGGGTAGTTAAGTACCCACCTGATCATCAATCCTGAGTCACAGATTAGAATTCTTGTGAATTTCCAGATAATATAGAAAAATAAAGAATATTTGTCTTGGCAATATGGGGTTATGAAAAACTGGAATCAGGCGAAGATGTCAAAATACTAAAGATCAGATTTATAAATGTCCCTAGATAAATCCATCATGGAAGCTGGTGTTTTATTATGTTTTTCTATTGGAAGATTATTTGAGGATCATGTGGCCTTACTTCAAAGCATATATGACTTACGTTTGCTGGGCCGAGATTTTTTTCCTCCTGACGTCTATGAAGAAACCACTGTTCAGCCAAATAGCTTCTTACCCCCTTCCCTTTTCATGAAGTGGCAGCATAAAATCTTCTCAACATCAGATACTGGTGTAAACAAATGTAACTAAAATGTACATAAAGTGGAAGTTCTATGGTAGCTGAACACCCATATTTTGGCATTAATTACCATTGTTTTTGTTTCTGCCTATTTATTTTGAGAAAGTCTTTGGACAATTTCAAAAAGTAAATCTAATTAACTTCTCTAACTGCTGGGTACAGCATCTTCCTCTGAAATTCTATCCAGAATCAATAATCAATTATTATATCCTACTGTTTTTATAGGATTTTGGGGGGTTAGTTTCCTATTTCAATGAGTCATGATCTTCATCTTGTAAAAAGTAAACTTCACTTTATGTATGGTTAAGATTTCCTATACTTAAGAAAAATAAGCTATATTTCCTAATCACTACTTAATGTAATAATAGTAATAATATTAATAAGTGATTATAGTATTTTATAACCTTATATTTTAAAAGTGTTTTCTCTCGATCCTTACATTTCTGTGAGAGTAACAGCATTCAAGGAGACTAAATTTCTACACAGATCATATGCTGTATATATTTTTGGTATCTCATATTTTATATTAAGCCGGCTAATGAACTCTCTAGAACAGCGGTTCTCAACCTGTGGGTCTCGACCCCTTTGGGGGTCGAACGACCCTTTCACTGGGGTCGCCTAAGACCATCGGAAAACACATATATAATTACATATTGTTTTTGTGATTAATCACTATGCTTTAATTATGTTCAATTTGTAACAATGAAATTGGGGGTCACCACAACATGAGGAACTGTATTAAAGGGTCGCGGCATTAGGAAGGTTGAAAACCACCGCTCTAGAACAAAACATGATCTAATAGCTGAACAGCACATCAGTTGGCAGATGAAATTAGCCCATGTTTGGCATTGTCAGGATTAACTGGACACACTACCAGAAACCAGGAATGTGGTATCCAAATGCTCGAAAGACATATCTTCCTATGACATTCCAGTCAATGCCTGTCCTGGTAGTATTTCAATGGTAGCTTTTCAATCCCCATTTTTAATGACAATTTTTGGAATACAATAGGCTTCCTTTATGCAGAATATTATATATTCTTAGGCATCTGCAAAGGTTGCAAACATCCACCATAGTGGCCTGATAAAGCAATAGTTTTCAGCTGTTACATTATTGTTAATAGTATTCAACTTTGCTGATTCTGATTGCCAACCAACTCTGTTAAGCGCCATGGAAGAGTACAACATAACAACACGAGAGGGAGAGTAGGATCTCACTTTATTGAGACCTACCAAGTGCTAGAAATTTACTAGGTGCTCTATTTACATGATCACATTTAATACTCACAATAACCTGATGAGATAGACATTATTAGCCTCAGTTTATAGATAAGCTTAACATAGCATTTGTCTTCAATTTATACTCTAGTTGGGGATACAGAACAAAAAATCAAATTTGTTAACTAACTTTTGGAAAATATTAGCCTATGATTTGTTGCTTATTTTAAAGAATTAGTGGAATTTCTAAGTTGCAGAGCTATTTCCTGGGCAATATTATTTCCTATATTTTCTTCCCATACCTGTTGTGTCCCTTACAACTGTGGAACTGGTGGCCTTCATTAGAGAGGGGATGAATATAGCAGAGAACAAAGAATTTATTGCTCAACCTTGAATTTCAAAATAGAGTGTTTAGAGTCCTTATCTGGCACAAGAGTCAGAGCCAAACACTTGTTGAGACAGAGGTTTTTCTTGGAATTTCAATAGCTGACATTAAGTATCAAGGATCAAGTTAAGAAAAATGAGCATAGATTATGATTATCAGTCACAGAGTATGAGTGATTGATGTATTAATATCTGATTTATTACCCTCAAAGGAAACAGGCATTTCCCCAAATAGGAAGAGAAAATAATTCAAAGTGAACAAAACTAGAGTATAGATACCATAGGTACCTAATGATCAACCCATTATTAGGGTGTCTGTGACAGAAACATCCAACTAGCTCCAATGGCATCTCTTCAAGGATGGTGCTTCTCTTCTCAAAATATAACCCTGAAAGTCTACAAACCTCTTAAAACACCCCAGATCCATAATAGGCAACAGACTGAAGAGGTCTCTACAGACATGGGGTCTCTACATACCCCAGTGAAATGAGAAAGTTTCTCTAATGAAAAGTTTCTGAGATGAGCATGAAGTGTTGATAGGGATGTATCTGAAGGGATGAAGAGTTGAGGTGAGAAGAACATTAAATACAGATAGCTGAGTGATTAGTGGTCCAGGTAGGATATACAGAAATGTTAAGGGCAGCTGTAGCGAGGGCAGTTGATCCAGTGTTTGGAGACCTCAGCAGAGGCCAGAGAGCAGAGAAAGAGAATGGCATGAGGGACAGCTAGCCCTCCCCCAGTACGTCTCCCTCACCCACACACGCACACGCACACGCACATATACATGCACAAGCATACACATGGCACCAGCAGCAGCAACTGCATGGGGAAAAAAGATGAAGAGTACATTGTTCTACACAAAAAGTGATTTTTTGGCTAAAGATGCTATTTTTGATATAATGCCCATTCAAGTGAAAAAGACACATAAAAATTAAAATATAACATGATTAGCCTTTTGACAGAGACATACACCAACACTTTCAAAACACAGAGGAAAAGCCACTAACTTTCTCTGGAATGAAATAAGGAGAAAGGTTATAGAAAAGCTTCATGAAGAAAGTGGCAGTTAGAACTATAACCTAAAGAATGAGTAGAAGTTTGCCAGTAGAAGTTTGGCAAATAACCTGGCTTGGGGAGAGGCAGGGTGCATGTTGGAAGCATCTGGTACTTACTATGGCCAGAGTATTAAAGGCATGACAGGAAGGGTTAGAGCAGAAGTCACTGTGTGTATATGTGATCCATGTCAAACATGGTGTTGAACCAGGAGAAATGTCCTAAGTAAACCTGCATTTCACAGTCTCAAGGCTAGAGAGCCCCATAGAGATTGTATTGAAAGAAGAAGAGTCCAGAGGAAGTGAAGGCTGGTCAGGGGCGACAACAGTAGGGCAGAGGAGACATAAGGAGGTTCTGAACTTGGGGAGCAGTAGTGGGCCCAATGAAGGAAAAAGAGTTTGAAATTAGGAATAAGAGATCATAAAAAAAAAGAAAAAGCATATGCTGATAAGGGAAATCAACAAATGACAAATGCTGTCAAGGAGGAGGAGATAAAGGAACCCTCGTGCACTACTAATGGGAATGCAGACTGGTGCAGCCATTGTGGAGAACGGTGTGGAGTTTCCTCAAAAAACTAAAAATGGAACTTCCATTTGACTCAGTGATCCCACTTCTAGGAATATACCCCAAGAAGCTAGAAACACCAATCGGAAAGGATATATTCACCCCTATGTTCATAGCAGCACAATTTACCATAGTGAAGATCTGTAAACAGCCTAAGTGCCCATCAGCAGATGAATGGATTAGAAAACTGTGGTACATCTATACAATGGACTACTACACTGCTGTAAAAAAGAAGGAATTCTTACCATTTGCAACAGCATGGATGGAACTGGAGAGCATTATGCTAAGTGAAATAAGCCAGTCAGAGAAAGATAAATATCACAAGATCTCATTCATTTGTGGAATATAATGAACAACATAAACTGATGAACAAAAACAGAACCAGAGACAGAGAAGCATCAATCAGACCATCAAACCTCAGAGGGAAGGTAGGGGAGGGCTGGGGTAAGGGGGAGTGATCAGCCAAAGGACTTGTATGCATGCATATAAGCCTAACCAATAAACACAGACACCAGGGTGGGTGAGGGCATGAGTGGGGTGGGGGGGGGACAATGGGGGGATAAGGACACATATGTAATACCTTAATCAATAAAGAAAAAATTTAATTTAATTAAAAAAATAAGAGTTTTTAAGTCTGGATGGCTGAGTAAGCAATACAAGCAATAATCAAACAGAAGTGATTTAAGAAAGAAGACATTTTCTTCTATCAGTAAAGTATTCTATGATATTACCATATTTAACACATGCATACTTAAAAATATCCTAGACAGCAAGCAGGCATTTAGCTATACAAACATGGACAAAATATTATTTCAGGTAAATATATTAAATAATATCGCCTATAAATGATATTACTTAGATACGACTGTAAAAAGACCATGAACATGTTAGGAGTTTTTAGAGTCTGTGTTTTGTTTCTCAGAATTCAGAAAACAGTTAAGTCCAAGGTTTAACAATAAATGAGATTTGTTAGGATCTTAGATTTTGTTTCTTAGTAATGAACACAGGACAATATTTTACAGAAAGAACAAGTATTTATGTAATGTCCACTAAAGCCAAGAATAAAGTGAGGTAAAATGACTTTTTTTTACATTAATAGTTCAATGAAAGCCTATTTATATTGGCATCTACTTAACTAAAAATTATATATTTTTTAAAAATTGTTTTTCAATTACAGTTTACTCTCAATATTATTTTGCATTAGTTTCAAGTGTATAGCATAGTGGTTAGCCGATCATATACTTTACAAAGTGTTCCCCCTGATATTTCCAGGATCAACATGCACCATACATAGTTATTACAATGTTATAGGACGTTTTATTTTTCAATGACAATAAAAAGTAACATTTATCAAGAGTTACTGGAATGAATAGCCCTGGCCAGGTTGTTCAGTTGGTTAGAGTGTTGCCCTGAAATGCCAAGGTTGTGGGTTTGATCCCCTGTTAGGACACATATAAGAAATAACCAATGAATGCATAAATAAGTGGAACAACAGATATCTCTCTCTCTCTCCTTTTTTCTTTCTCTCTCTCTTTCTCTCTCTCTCTTCTTCTTTCTCTCTCTCTCTCTCTCGAAAATTTTGTAAAAGGAATTATTGTAATTATTATAAGTAAGTGGCATGCATTAGCTCACCTAATCCTCCCCTAATACCTTAACAGAACAGGAAGACTTGACATATTTTAAACATCAGAAACTAAGACTAAGAAAGATGAATCTGTCCATAGTCTTCTAGCTGAAGGGAGACAGTGCTACAGCCTGTTACAGACTAGTTGAAGTTGAAGCCCTTGCTCCTGACCACAAATTCTACACCATATCCTTTCACATTTGTCCTTATAATCAATAGAAGATATATTTCATTGTGACTTTGGGCAATTAATTCACTGGTATTTCTAAGGGAAATATGAACTCAATAAAGCAAGCAGTAGGTGGAGTAGCATTTATTAAGCCTCAACACATAGTGGTAGGATCTTTGCTTGCTATTTTTATCTGTTGTCCTATGTCATCTTTAAAACACTCTTATGAGGGAGCTTTGTCTCTTCGGGAACTTAGCTCAGTTTCCGCAGAGTGGAATATTTGTGTAGAGAAGGAAGAGAGAATAAGTTTGAAAAAGTTGCAAGTGGAATTTGAAGTCTTGTGAGCTTCAACTTCAGAAATTAAGACCTTTTTATAAGCAGTGGGGAACTATTGGAGATCTCCCAGAAGGAAAATTAATTTTACTAGAAAGGCATTCACAAAGATTAATTTGACAGATGGGTGAGGGAAAATAACCTCAGAAAGACCAAGTACAATACCATATTAAATTCTTACACATCGGAAAGGAGGTAGAAGGAAAGAAAACTTTTAAGTGAGTCAATATTTTTAAATTGACAAAAACTTAAAATAATTTTATTTTGGAATTTTGGTTTATCATCTAACATAACTGGCTGAGTCTCAGACCAGCTCTTAGTACATCCACTATTTAATAACAGTAGATTTAAGTCTACAATAACCCTCCATTTTCTGCAGTTTCTTATGAGTCCACATTCCTTCCATTTTAAGATTCATTTTTTGTGAGCAAAAATTTTTATTTAGTTGACATTTATCATATTTGGGATGTTAGGGAACCAAAGACATTATCTTATAAAACATGTAAGATAAAAAAGAACAATTTGCTAATTACAATTTTTAGAAGAATGTATTTCTTAGTAACAGTTCATGTAGTTCTTTCTGCTCACTGGAGGCCAACTGTGTCTTTCTGACAAGGTCGGTGGCCCTCATTTAACTGGCTGTGAGTGTTTTATCACATATTGTACTTCTAAGAAATATTTACTGGGATCATCCTCAACTTACCTTGGCATCCACAGGCTCTTTCCAAGCTTCTCTTTTTGTGTTTATGGTGCAAATGCGGATTGACATCATAAGTACTTCCTTATGTCAGGGGAATTATTTTCTCAATAGTGACTTTAGTTATAAATATATAAATTATGTACAAGATATAGACTATTTATTGTCTTTTCAAAAGCTTTGTGTTTTATCTAGCCTGAGATATACAAAAGGTAACTGTATCCCTAAAAAAAAAAGGTTAAAATATTCTACAACATGAAAATTTCCTATGTAATAAAACTTTCCTGTTATTCTGTAGCTTTTCAACAGAAAAGTACTTTTTTTAGTCTATAAATTAATTAAAAAGGGCTTGCTGCCCTTCCTCCTCTTGATCTGGCACAAAGACCTTAATGATACATATCTATTATTTCTTCCCTAAAAATCATGCTTGCTATCAGTGTTGATGAGGATTACATGAGGAAAAAAAATATGCAGCATGCCTAGATGAGTTCCTGAAATGATTGAGCTTCCAACAAATGATTGAGCTCCTTCCTTCTCCTTGTATTCTATTTTACACAATTTCATTTTGAAGCATTTTTGTGAATGGTTGAGATAAAACATCTCAAGGATGAGAAAGATAAAATTGTAGATCAATATGGCAATCCACACTCAGTGAGCATGTATGGAACACTTTGTGTAGCACTCTGCTATATGCACAGTGCCAAACAGAATGTGAGAGCAGAGGATTTCCACAGGAAGTGAAAAGGGAGGTAGAATAGGAGTCAACCGGGTGAAGAAAGCAGCCAATGAGAACAGCAGAATATAAGGCCTCTTCAAGGAACTAAAAGAAGACTAACATTCTTGGGCATGTAGGAAGTGGAGCTGCAGTGTTGATACCAACTAGACTTAAGGGGAAAATCATGGATTTCTGTCTTTATCCCAATATAAAGGCAAGTCAATAGACCCTTTTCAAAGGGAAGGAAATAAGGTGATTTGAGTTGCATGTCCAAAGTATTCCTAAGGCAACATTGTGCTAGATGTGCTTTTTTTACATAAATTATGTAGTTATCACAACATTTATGTGAAATGGGCATTGTTATGTTCATTTCGAGGATGAATAAATTATGATGAGCGTCAAAATGAACTGTCCTAAGGTTGCCTAGCAGGAAATGGGAAATATTTAAACCGATAATTTTGGTCTGACTACAATTTTACTATGCATTTCACTCACTAAACCACAGATGCCAGAAAAATAAAATTTTGACAGATATTTGATAAAATAATTCAATATCAGGGTGGCAGAAGGCAAGAGAGTCATATGGTTGGCCAGCAAGAGTAACAAGAACTCCATGTAAAATAGAAGAGCCCCCAAATACCCTCAAAAATGGGGTAATAGAGGAATTAAGTCTTGAGAAAATAATCATTTTGTCCACTTTGCCTCTAAAGTGTGTTTTTTTTGTTTGTTTGTTTTTTTGCTGCTCAGCCTGGAGTCCACTTTCACAAAAACTGTAAGCAGTCTCAATAGGATATTTAGGATGGGGGAAGTAAGTGATCCCAGGCCCTGACAAGTACAAAAACAAAAGCCATCCTAATGAGCCATATTCAGCAAAATGAGTAAATCATTTCATCTGTCTCAGATTATCCCGGCGTTGTGCTTTCTCTACCATTTTGCTTACTTAGCTGGGCACAGAAGATATTCATTAAGAGGCGGCACTGGCAGTCCTAAATACCTTTTTGTCTTGGAGAGGCCTGCAATACACACTGATAATTGGTGTGATAAGGTGAAACCCTCTGGGAGTCTTTGTGTGGATGTCATGCTCTGTCAGTCAAAAAAAGAAGAAGAGCTAATCCAGTGCAACCCTATCTGTGCTCATAAGGTAATTCAAATAATTTTGCCTGACTCTAAATTTGTTGATTATTTATAGCTGAAAATAAATAATGCCTATGTTTTCTCGCAAATTCTGCAATTGGGGATAAAGTATTTTTCTGTTAAAATAGGAAGTGAGAAATTATAAAATAATTATACTCTAGAATGGTAATTCTTGAATATAAAAATAGTGATTTTCAAACATAGCAGTTTTTCTTGTCTTTGATTTATGCATTAAATTTTTTTTTACTATTTTACTGGATAAAAATGCTCACAATGACAAAAATGTTTGAAACCACTTATCTAGTGGTGATTGTTTTACCATTTGAAGTGGTTTCCAAATAACACAGGAGGTCAAACATGAATGATCTAATTCATTTACTTTTGAAGAAATTATTTTAATTGGAAATAGTCCTATTTTTATTTTGTTTGAAAAAAATAAAAAATAAAATTTTCTTTGTGAAAATATGGCTCATGAAATACACAATGATTATAACTCAAAGTCCTAGATAAATTAGAACCAAACAAAAATAAAATTATAAAAGGTTTTAAACATTAAGTGGCACTTCAGAATATAGCTTTATCAGCTGATAACTATCTTGAAAGTCCCAAAGTACATCCATTCTTAAAATCTAAATTACTCCATATATCCTCCAGATTTTCAAAAAGAAATAAAATTCTGCTTCATAACTAAGCCTTGGTGCTTAAGAAGATATGGTATTCTGTTTCCCCAAGCCAAATTTGAATTGCTATTAACCTAACTTTCAAGATGCATGTTACTTTATCTAAGTGCCCCATGCTAGGGAAATAGCAGGATATAGCAAAAGTAATTTATTTAAGAAATTTGTAAAATGCACTTCAAGTTGATCAGAGAAGAAAATTCAAAATATAATCACAAATACTACTATATTAAATAAATCTGTATGCTGGGGGCAGTATTGACAGAGAGAGAAAGAGAGAGAGAGCTAAAGAACTCAAAATTGATACCCACCACTGCTATTATCTTTGGTGCCAGTCCACTTGAAGGTGATTATGTTATGGTAGGAAAACTCTTTCAGAGTATAAATGCTAAGACAATGATTTGGGAAGAGTTAGAGTACCTAATGGCATCACTGGGCCTTGATACCAGCATGGATGTTTACCCATTCATTTTCTTGCCATTCACGCCGTGTTATGCGACTTGCTCTTGCCAATGGAATGTCAAAGGACATAAAATATGCTATGTCTGAGTAGACGCTTTCGCTGAATTGAGTGGGTCAGTTTGGCCCTGTGCTTCTGCCCTCTTCCACAACAACACATCCTAGATAAGGGTTACTCCTTCAGCCTGGATGCTGGAGTGAGATGCTTGGGTGAACAGAGCCAAGCAGAGTGATGGCTGCCTCATACATCCGTAAGTGAGAAATAAATGTTTGGGGTTGTAAGCCACTGAGATGTTTCGGAATTGTTAGTTACCACTGCAAGTGCTAACTGGAGGAGGGGGTAAAATAACTACGCATCTTACAGAGTTAAGCCACTCATTGTTGGTAACTTGAAGCTGAAAACATTCCAAAATAATGAATTGGTAATGTGTACATGAATAAAGGATTATCACTTTACTAATATGTGCACTCTCTGGGCAGCAATTTACAGTGTGTTCTAAATGACAGAACTTAGCATCAGGATATTATAAATGGGAAGGGCTCTTGGGAAGGGACCACATGGGGATATCTGCAAATGTGTGTGGCCTTGACCAGAGAGATCAACAGTATGGCCATCTGGATAGATACAGGGCTATAAGAGGATACAGAGTACCTGAGCTAGATTGTTTGAAACAAACATACCCACTCATCACAGTAAACAAATATAAAAAATCAGGAGTAAGTTGTTCTTTCCAAACTTTAAAGCATTATGGAAAAAAAAAAGATGGGAGAATTTAGTATTCAGAAGGGATGGATATGCATTCATGTTGTCTTTTCATGCCAAAATAAATAAGTAAAAGAAAAAGAAAACCAAGATAGCGATATAGAGTGAGTCACTCTAATGCATACCCACTGATCATTTATTGAAAATAGTTTTTCTTAAAAAGAGGCTTTAATTATTTTTCCCCTCAAAAGTATCCACTATGTTTCCAGTAATTTTATATAGGGTGTTTAATTTTATAAATTGATGCTCTGATTCATGTTTTATCAGTATGTCAGCCAGTTGTTCAGTTTCCTTCACATTAGTAGCAATGTTCTAATTTTACTCGAATAGAGTAGCTCCCTCTCCAGGATTCTCCAGACAATAAATTGTACCTCCATGTATCCAGTTATTTCTGTGAGAAATCTTAGAATTATCCTTCATACCACACTTTTTCTCATTAGCCCTATCCCACTATCAATTCAACAATGAATCCAACAGGTTGTATAAAGCATACCTCAGTTCTATCTACCTCTTTCCATTTCCACTCCCAAAATGCAAGCACAAGATATGGTAATCACTTACTTAAACTACTGTAAACATCTCCTAATTTATAAATCCCTTCCTCCACTCTGGCCTTCTTCTGTTTAAAAAATGCTTAATGACTTCGTGTAGGATAAAAATATTTAATTCTTTAAACTGGTCAATAAATTCTGAGAGAATTTGACTTATGCCTGTCTCATATTATGCCAGTCGCTCCCGGCTCCCTAATATCCAGCCTTTTTTCAATGGCATTGTCTTCCACTGAACCATCTTCTCAGAATTTGCAGTCTTTGCATATGCCATTTGCCCAGCTGGAATTCTCCTGCTCCCTCTCTTGATAACTTTTTTTTGCCTTGGTAACTCCTATCAACTTAGAGGTCTTATGTAAATACTAGAGGCCCAGTGCACAAATTCATGCACCATTGGGGTCCCTCAGCCTGGCCTGTGGGATCGGGCCAAAACCGGCTCTCCGACATCCCCCCAGGGGTCCTGGATTGCAAGAAGGTGCAGGCCAGGCCGAGGGACCCCACCGGTGCACGATTGGGGCCAGGGCAGAATGCAGGAGGTTGGCCATCTAGGGAGGGACCATGGGAAAGCTCCAGGGCATGTCTGATCTGTTTCATTCAGTCCTGATCGGCCGGACCCCAGCAGCAAGCTAACCTACCAGTTGGAGTATCTGCCCGTTGGTGGTCAGTGCACGTTATAGTGACTGGTCTACTGGTCAACTGTCTGTCCCCTGGTGGTCAGTGCACATCATAGCAAGTGGTTGAGTGGCCTTAGCATATCATTAGCATATCACACTTTGATTGGTTGAAAAGCCAACTGGACGACCTGACACTTAGCACATTAGGCTTTTATTATATAGGATCAGTTCAGCCCTGGTGGGTGTTGCTCAGTGGTTAGAGTATTGGCTGGCAGACTGGAGGGTCTTGGGTTCAATTCCCAGTCAAGGGCACGTACCTGGGCTGCAGGTTCGATCCTGCATGTAGGAGGCAACCAACCCATGTTTCTCTCTCACATCGATGTTTCTCTCTCTCCCTGACCCACCCTCCCTGGCCCTCTCTCTAAAAATCAATGGAAAAATATAATTGGGTGAGGATTAACAACAACAAACAAAAAAATCAGTTCATCAAAGATGCTACTTCTCCTGCCCAGACTCTTTATTATATTCACTCTCAGTACCTTGGTCTCTTCCTTCTTAGTACTTATCATAACTTGAAATTATATATCCTTAGAGTGGTTATTTGTTCAATATCTGCCTATCCCTTTGGATTATAAGCACCATGAAATAAAGGGCCTCATTTGTAATCAGCCTTACCTGGCACAGGGCCTGGTACAGAGCAATAGCACAATAAATATTTAGAAATAATGCATGAATAAATGCATGAACTTGAGTAAAATTTATTAAACTGAGAAAATGTTGCTGATTTCCATAGGTGTGGTAGATTGTTTGTTATAAATATTGTCCCAATAATCTACAGAATGAGAATATATGTATTAACCTGCAGGGTTTCTTTTTTTTTATAACTCAGAGGAGTTACTACTGCATTATACAAGAATAGTAGCAGAGTGCTTAGACTTCTGGAGTATCAAAATATGAGAGTATACAAGATTACAAACTGAGAAAGTCATACTGCTTGAAATCTATAAAATTTTATCAAATAGATCCACCTCTGTATCTTTTGAATATAGCTTTGTTAATTATTATAATTCAATTAGTCATAAAATAGGATGCATTTTTCTATTAAAAATCTAAATTAGAGGCATATTTATATATAACATCACTGTCATTAAGATGCCATAAACTGGACATCAGGATACCACTTTCACTAGAATTTCACTCAATGAATTTGAGAGGAAGGGAAGGCTCGGTTATCTTTAGTAACAAACACCGTCCCCAAGTCCCCAAGTCTTAACACAACAGCACCCTGTTTCTTGCTCATGCTACATGTTGAATACATGTATGCAAGGATGACTAGTTGTTCAGAGACCAGGCTGATGGAGGCTCCATCGTGACACAGGCTTCTGTAATTGCTACATCAGGGGAAGAGCAAAGGAGTGCACTGGATCATGAATACTTCTACTCAGAAGAGACACACCTTACTTTTTCCTCCTCTTGCATTAGCCAAAGTAAGTCACATGCCAGCCTAACTTCAAAGAGGGACTGGGAAGTACAATCTTATGCTGTTATCAGAAAGGAAAAGGCAGACGTTGAGGGGAACCACAGTAATGGCTGGGAGAGTCACTTAGAGGCACTCAGAAGCAGAAGTGAAATCACTCATTCACATACTATGCCTTTTTAAAAATATATTTTATTGATTTTTTACAGAGAGGAAGGGAGAGGGATAGAGAGCTAGAAACATCGACGAGAGAGGAACATCGATCAGCTGCCTCCTGCACACTCCCCACTGGGGATGTGCCCGCAACCAAGGCACATGCCCTTGACCGGAATCGAACCTGGGACCCTCGAGTCCGCAGGCTGATGCTCTATCTGCTGAGCCAAACCAGTCAGGGCCATACTATGCTTTTTTGAGCTAGTTTGCTAGTGATAAAATATCAAATGGGCTACTATGTCTATGTGTTGGTTTTGGAGACAGCCATTTAAACAAACAATTACTTAAGGATGCTACAAAGAAAGCGTATTCAAAAATTGAAGCATCCCAGAAAAGACCGACTATAAGTGATCTTTAGGAGATCACACAAATCATACAATTGAAGGGTTTGATCATTTATAACAAGGTTTGTTTTAAAAAAAGAGTAATTAAGAAACTCTAAAGTTTCATTCAACTACCTATTTTTATCCAACAAAGCACTCTAAAAAGAATTTACCAACTTAATAGTGATCTTTACTCAGCTTAAGAGTAAGTGTCTTGCCCTGGCCCACATGGTTCAGTTGGTTGGAGCATTGTTTGGGACACAGAAAGGCTGAGGGTTTGATTTCCAGTGGTCAGGGCACATACCCAGGTTACGGGGTTCAATCCCAGTTGGAGTGCATCCAGGAGGCAACCAAATGTTTCTCTCTCATCTCTCTCTCTTTCTTTCTTTCTCTCTCTCTCTCTCTCTCTCTCTCTCAAATTAATAAAAACATATTCTTGGGTGAGGATTTTTTAAAAAGTATCTTCCGTGACTCAAATCCAGAAGAGTGTGTAAAACCCTTCAAATGGCATTTATAGAGTTTTTTGTTGCCTTCCTTTTCAGAATAATACTAGAAGCTATAATATTTTTTACAATGTGAACCTATCGGACTGTAATTATTATTATTATTGATTTTTAGAGAAAGAGGAAGGGAGAGGGAGAGAGAAATATAGATGTGAGAGCAAAATTTGTATTGGCAGCTTCCTGCACGCCCGCTCCTGGGGATCGAGCCCACAACCAGGGCATGTGTCCTGATGGGGAATCAAACCGGCAACAGTTCGGTGCACAGGATGATGCTCAACGAACAGCCACACCGGCCAGGGCCAGGCTGTAATTCTTGAGTCCCAATAAAATGTTCTGCCCTCAAATATTAGCATTAGATCCTATTTTATCCATTGTTAAGCAATAACATAAAAACAAGGGACATTCAAGACAAGAAAATATTCATCCATATACCCAGAATCTAATTTCAACTTTATTTTTATCTGCATTCCTATGTTATCTTCACACATAATCATACAAATAAATTCTACGTTGGAAAAGGAAAGATTAAGAACAAAGTCTATCCTGAAAATTATGGATAACTTTACACATGCAAAGAAGAAGAGTACCCTTGAGGCTTGGGGCTGTCCTGGACCCATGCAGAGCCAAAAGAAGTGACAATCACATTCCTAAAACGATTACAAAGAGACTGACATGTTATTCCCTTAGCAGCCACCATAAAACCATGTCCTCAGGGCTGAATTTATGCTAATTAATGAACAGTGGAGAGGATATATTTCCTGCCAACTGCTACAGAAGACTGGTGCCCTTGGCGTGGCTCAGGGAGTCTATTTAGGGTGAGATCCATAAAGAGCCTAAGAGCTTGACATATATACAATTATATTTAGAAAAAAGGATTCTAAACACTGTTCACATACAAGCCTTGCTCTAATGTTTTTACTCACCAGCACATTTTAGACTTTAAGATAAATGCGTTCTCAATTTTACCCATTGCCTTCCTAGTTTTTCTAATACATGTTCATAAAAAAGCATGCATCCCAATCTCAATATAGAATGTGATCCTGTTAATCCATATATTTATTAACTATTAATTAAGGTTATTCTCCTCATAGTTTTAATATAAAAATAAATATGCGCTGCAGTTCTAGTACTTTCTTCTTGTGCCAAAGCACAAAAATGAATCACCTTTGCACCTCTCTTCCCTCGTTCATAACCCACTTTGGAGGCTACTGTTTTGAGTCTCAGCAGCTTGCTTTCTGTCTGCAGGAAGCAAACCTTAACTATGTCCAAGTAGAAAAAGCAAGCAGGTAAGCAAGAAAGCGAGGGGGCAACACAAAATGCCCTTCACACCTTATAGCATAAGACTAAATAAGCTCATTAAATGAAGTTAGATACTTTGAAACCTAAAACAGGTTTCATTATGGAGGAGATTCAAACCCCGGACTGGTAAAGAGAAGACACGGTGTCTTCTCTTTACCACCTAGTCTAGGACATTTAGGATTTGTCATGTAAAATGGTGTGTGGGATTGTAGTCACAGATACAGAAATATGTTCCGTTCTATCACACCCACGAGTCCCAGAACAGTACACGGAAAGCTGGCATGAATAGAACCAATCTACAAATGAAAAGCACAGCTAATGCACTGATCTGTAATAGACTAATGCAGTTACCATATTTTTTTTTCAATTTTAAACATTATTGCTGTACTAAGACATTTTAATTTGCTTTTTAGGGGGCTATTATATGTGACTATGTAGGTATGTCTTGTTTAATCAAGGCTTTTGTTTGTAACTATTTCCATATGTTATTGTTTATAAACCAAATACATATTTTAAGAGAAGTGCATAATTTTAAAAATGCTTTGTAAGTATTATTAATATGTTTTAGCAGTTAGGACTAAAACATCTTGCCCTAAATTTTCCAAGAACTGAAGCTTCTAAAAAGAGTGGACTCAAAATATTAGCATTAGAAAAAAAACACCAAATGAGAAACATTTATTTTAAATTCATCTTATGAAAGCATGACAGATATATAAACAGTATTTAGTGGTAAGGGGAAACTTATTATTTCAATGGACCCTTCAAAATGTAACTTTGTAATGCAAAAATATTTCATAGAAATGAGTATATTTAATGAATTCCAAATGTATCATATTTTATTTTCTTGATTATAATGTTTTCCTAATTAATATTTAAGACAATATTTTATAGAAAGGCATAACTTTACAGTAAGTCTTGTTTTTGGTAAGAAAACTCATTAAGTGCTCTTTAATGAAGTTAATAAATTTAGAAGAAAATTCATTTAGTGGGCATTATACTAAAAAGATACTAAAATAATTTAAAAGAACATTTTAATGTTCATTAAAAGGGTATAGTATCCAAATTTAGAGTGCTTTAATATTAGTGAAATAAATTTAATATAAAGGTATCTTTTAAAAAATATTTTTATTGAATTTTAGAAGGAGAGGGAGAGAGAGAGAGAGAGAGAGAGAGAGAGAGAAACATCAGTGTGAGAAACATCAATCGGTTGCCTCCTGCATGCACACCCACCGGAGATCAAGCCCACACACAACCTGGGCATGTGCCCTGACAGGGAATCGAACCAGCAACTTTATGGTGCACGGAATGATACTCACCCAACTTAGCCACACCAGCCAGGGCAAAAATAAGTGTCTTTTAAAAATAGAATATGTAATAGATGTTAAATTTATAGCATTAAACTGCCTAGGCAGTCAAATTCAAATGGAGAGATAAAGCAATTACCCATAAAAAGTTAGGCCAAATAAAAACGCAGGCCAAAATTCAGGCCAAAAATGAAATGAGAAAAAAAATGTATTTGTGTGGGGTCATCATACTGGCCTGCTTCATTAACTGAATTTATTGGATTAAAGTTCTTTTCCCTGTTTCCCTTTGCTCAGATGAGAAGAACTCCAATAGTTTCAAGGGTATGGTTTTACTGATAGAGTTTGGGAGCCGAAAGATCTGGTTCCATTTCTGTTTCTGTCACTAATTGTTGTGTGCCATTCAGCAAGAAAGCAAATTTAGCCTTAGACAGTGTGGGTCAGTTGATTGGGCATTGTTCTGTACACCAAAAGGTTGCTGGTTTGATTCCCAGTCAGGGCACATGCCCAGGTTGTGTGATCCCCAGTAGGGGTGTGCAGGAGACAGTCGATGGATGGATGTTTCACTCTCACATCAATGTTTCTTCTCTCTCCCTCTCCCTTCCTCTCATTTTCTCTCTCTCTCTCTCTCTCTCTCTCTCTCTCAGAAGAAGAAGAAGAAGAACAAGAAGAAGAAGACCAAACTTTTCTGGCTCACTTTCCTCTTTGGTAAAATAAGACCTTTTCAAGAATTTTCCATCTCTAAAGTGTTATGAACTTATGAAATAGTAAGATTACAGCTGTTGTGTGTGTGTGTGTGTGTGTGTATTATAAAACAGAGTAATTTCAGCTGTGTGTGTGCATCTGTGTGGTATGCCCAATGTTCAACAATATGGTATTGCCCTAAGGACATTGCTAATATTTAACAATCACTGAAAGTTTAAATAGGTGTTTGATTTAATTATGATAACTTTTATAATTGTCTTGAGAAATTAATCACACTTGAAGCGAAGAAAATTTTTTCATGTCTTCAATTACACTGACTCAGAATAACACTGGAGTAAATATTTAATGTGATGTCAGTGCTCATAATATGTGGTCCGAGGTGCACCTCCATCCTATGGACTATAGGATGCTTACTTATGGTAAGAATTATAATGGTGAATGTATTAGATGCAGAACACATGAGCAGTTACTGCTTAAAAAGTCTAATTGCTCCCACTTTTAAATTATTTTAGTTACACCATTTGTGTCACATTAAGTCTTTAAATTTAGCTGACACATTTTAGCTTTGTGTCCATCATTTACCTTTTTAGTGCAACAAATGTCTTCATAACATTTAGGCACTGTCTCAGTAAGGCACATTTCTTGCCTTTCCTTCTATTGCCAAATAATTTGATAATGTAGCCAGTCAGCCATACATATTTTGCCACTACACAAAAGTATCTTTATCTCTTTCAATATTATAATAGCCTAAATAGCTACAATATTTTTTCTTGGTGAATTAAGTCAAACAGCTCTTTTTCAACTATTCTTCCCATCTTTTCTCCTGCTAGCTCGGTATTTACATTACTGCCCTCTCTTTCTCCCTCTGAAAGTCTCATAATGATAGTGATAGGACATACACTATCAGTATTTTTCTTTTCAGGCCAGCTACCTCTTCCCTGTGATTGCAACTTATAGCTTCTCACTTGTTTTCAGACTACTTTACTTCTTGAATAGCACAAAATTTAATTCTACCTGAACACCCCCCCCCAAAAAAAAATACAACACACACACACACACACATACATTTACATGTATTCTACAAATTCCTTGTTTTCACTTAACAAATTTGTTATGCTACTACCCTGGGCATGGTATCACTACTATGTGTTCAGTATCTGGTGTTCAGTATGCTCTCAGCCTTACTGAACTTCATGTGGAGCAAAAATACTCTGGCACAACTGAAGGAAAGGCATCTGTAAGAAGAAAGTAAATTAATTCCTTAAACAATGTAAGCATCTACTCCATTGTTAAAATATTTAAATAGATCATGTCAATGCTAATTTAAATTTCAATACTTCATTTTTGGCAACTAGTGTTGCTTTCATGTGTATTAAGTAAAATAATATTTTGTATAGAGGTTTTAAGTAATTTATCAAACTGAACAATGGGATGAAAATGAGTGTGTGCAGAAAGTCCTTTGGGTTATTAAATTTACTTAATAATTTTCCATATGTCATTGAATAACAAATGATAATTTTTCAATCGTGGTTAATAATTTAAATAGCACATACAATAATTCTCCAGAGGCTTATATATCAAATATGTCACCAGTTTCAAACTAGATATGACGGCTATTGACTCAAAACTTGCTTTATTGAAACCTTCCTTAATGTACTTTCATATGAAAGGTTGTAATAGCTTATTAAATGTTTCTGCCATGAATTAATTATGCCAAGAAGATAAGCACCAGTATATTTTGTACTAATATTAAATGGTCACAAAAGTAATATGGTGAACTATTGCCAATATTTAGATCACTTTGAAAAGCTAGTTCAAAATGTTAATTTTTCTTTATTCTTTAGGAACTAGCTTTATGATCTATAAGTTTCAGTTATTTAACAATCACCAATGTGTGCCTACGAAGGAAAGAGCATAGTATGAAAAAAAAAGGTACAAGAGCCAAATCGGGGTTTAAATCATCACCACTTTTTAGCTATTTTAAATAGACTTGTCACTTGTTGTCTTTGAGTCGGTTTTCTAAACTTTCAAATGGTGACTGATGCTTCCTACAAGATTACTTTGAAGCAAAACACCTGACTCATGGTAGGTGTTTAGTAACAGGTAGCTGCTGTTATGACTGTGATTACAATTCATGCACTAAGGAAGTAAGATGACAAGGGATGGCTCCTGATTACAAGAGCTCATGGATTTCTGAGCGTAACCGCCTAATTCCAAGATAGGAAATATACCTATTTAACTATTTAAATGGCATACCTTAAAAATATAGTATGCCATCACTATACACAACCACACACACATACGTCAGTATAGGAAAACTGGTTTGTACCAAAAAGTTTATTAAACTCTTCTAAATTGTCCAAACTACTTTTCATATATTACTCTGTCTTAGCATTTGCTATGCACTAGGACAATAAAATAGCATTTATTACTACCTCTATTTTATAGCATTAACAGAGGCTGATTTATGTTACCTAAGATCACACATTAATTCTGGAGGAACCTAAGGTTTTCTTCTTTCACTACCTCAGAATGATGCGCTACAGTGTTTTCTATAAAAACATGAACATTTTTAATGATGCAAAGCTGATTCACAAAACACAGCTAAAATCTTCATAAAGGATAATATTACGTGGCCACGATCTTCCAAACACTGTTAATCTTCAGTGCTACTTCTAGTTTTGAGTTTCCATTTATAATTTATGATCCCGTATTTTAATACATATACTTAACCTACCATCTATGCATCTCCTTTCTGCTTTTGTGCTTCCTCAGAATAGAATTTAATTGCCACATACATGGTCAGATTGTGCTTTAATATTAAATTTCCATTTTAAATTCTGAGGCATTAAAAACCCTCCACTGAATACTGATCTGGCCCCTAGATTAAAGAGATTCAAAGTGAAAAGTTCTCAGAAGATCCTAGAATCACCACCAATGTATCTTTCCTTGGAGATATGGATTACTGAATGGTCAGTTCGCTTGGCACAAACTAAAGGTCTATTCTGTGTCACAGACTTGAATTGACGTTTCTCCCAAAGTCATCTTCAAATTTACATGACTTACTGAACTCACCTGAAAAGGAATATGGATGATACTGTACAAAGCACTTACTATTACTGAAAAGAACAAAATACTCCAAATAATGTCTTTTATTGATGACATGGTTGTTATAATTGTTACACTCAATGAACTACATATAGTCTTTAAATAAATAATTCTCCAAAAATCATAAAATAATTTATGTGAAGAAAAAAATGTAATAAGAATCCAGAGCCCTGGCTGGTGTGTCCAGTAGTTAGAGCATCTGACTGGGAACTGAAGGGTCATGGGTTCCACTCCTGGTAAAGGGAGTGTACCTGGGTTGGAGGTTCGATCCCCAGTCCCTGTCTGAGTGCATGTGGGAGGCAATCAATTGATGATGTGTCTCTCTCACATTGATGTTTTTCTCTCTCTCCCTCCCTTCGCCTTTCTTTCACTCTCTCTAAAAAAAATCAATGGGGGAAAAATCCTTGGGTGAGGATTAAACAAACAAACAAACAAACAAAGAATACAGAAATAACTCAGATAGTAATTTATTGATAGTTGGTTACTCTGTGCACTCTGTTCATTTGAGTATGGAATGAAGTTATAATATCATGGAATGTGTGATCCACCTTATAGTGAGGCCAGTTATCAGAAGATAAAATTATAGTTTGACTTAATGTAATTTTGGTGCATCAATTAAAACATAACATCTCCAAATTTTCAACTGTTCTATAAAGTAGGCATTTTAATTGTGAGTAAAGAAATCAGAATTTTATATCAATTATTACCATGTATTAGATACTGAAAATAAGACAGATCTAAAAAAAATCCTTGAGAATTACCACCACATGGGTAATAGTTATTTAATGACTTTTGTAAGTGATAAAAATTCAGTGATATTAACTACACCTTCACAATTTTTAAAAATCCAAAGTGAACAAAACTATATGTACATAAAAACACGTTAATCAATATGTTGTATGCTATAGAGGACACAGAAAAATTAAAAGCTTACAAAAGAAAATAAAATGCTATTTTAATTAAGAAAATTTTAATGCCAGCCTAAAGTGGTGCTAAAATTCTGACTAAAACATGGCAACTGGAATTGAAACAGATTTAGTTCTTTAAGAAGTTGTTTCTAATTCTGAAGCCACATATGTGCAGGCACACGTGATGGAGAATGCAAGGGTTGCCATGGTAAGTACACATCTTTTCTTGGACAGTCAAGTATAAAAATAAAATGTAGAAAAACTCTCACTTCATAATATGTCATGGAAATTGACTCTGCTTCCCCTACCACAACAAATTAGTATGATGCAATGCAGTATAGGACAGAAATAGCCCACACTTTAAAAAACTTCAGCCCATTAAGATGGCTTATAAAACATGGAGTGAAAAATAAAATAAGAAATCTCCAAGTTAGGTAACTCTAATTAAATGATGGGTCGAGAGCAAGTTCTACCTCCATGAGATTAATAATCACAGGCCAGGACATTCCACAGGCCTGAGAAATCTCCCCAGGAGTCCCAACACAGACATAGCTAAACATCACCCTCTATATACTTTAGGCCTAAGCATCTAATTTTTAAAGAAAAATAAAATCATTCCTACATCCTAGCTAAATTTCTCATCCTGTCCTGGATCAATGGTTTTCAAGAAGCACGGATTTGACTCTGACCTACTGCCTTTTGCAAGAGGATCTTGTGGTGCTTCTCTTAGAGTCTGTGAAGTCAGCTCAATGTCGCCTGGATGGAGGCGTGACACTGGGACTGGGGAGGTGGCAGAATCTGTTGCTAATCCCAGCAGGTTCCCAGGCGCTGGGGAACCCACGTGTGCAGGGGCTGGAGAACTTTTCCACCACGTCTCAGGGAAGGAATGCTTCACTTTTAAATTGGAAGCTGGCTAGGCTGAGGGGCGCGGTGGGAGCTGAGCAGTAAGAGAGGGAGAGGTGGGCAGCAGAGAGGGTTCAAGCAGTTCACAGGTATCTATCTATCTACCTATACTCTCCACCATGTATCCCCCCCCTCCACTCCCATCAACTTTAATATTTTCCCCTCTTATAGGAGGACTTAGCAACTGGGATACTGAGCATCTCATAGGCTCAGCCTAGAACAAAGAAAATCGAGTTCCTAATACTGTATCTCCCCGGTTGGAGAGATCACGTGTCCTGCTTTCGCTGGAATGCACTCTTGTCGCCCACGCTAGAAAATCTCTATTGTGCTTAGAAATTTGGTCCAGGTACAAATATGCTCACATACAAATTGCTTGACATCTATCAAGAGGCACGTTGCAACGAATACAGGTACGCATAGGCACCTGCTGACCTAGTTACCAATGCAGGTAGAGGCGATGCGTGGAAAGTGTGCTGGGAAAGTCACCAAAAGGAGCAGGTGGAGGATCTTTATGTCTCACCGCACCCCCTCCCTCCTAATTCTTTCTGAAGGAGAACTTCGACAGGAACGTGGGAGTCGTGGGAGTCGCAGATGGTTCCCTTCTGAAGCCAATTCCCGGGAGTTGAGAAAGTGACCCCTTCCCTGCGCTGCCTGCCTGCCCCCTCTCGCCCAGCCCACAGGCTTTGTGACTTGGTGGGGAGGAGACGGTGCGGGAGAGGAGAGGGCGGAGGCGGGTCCTTTATTCGGCCCGATGGCCAAGAAGTAGTACCATGGGGCAAGGTTGCAGCCATCCCCGTTACTGTGAAGTCACACATTAAAGACATTCTACACCTCCTCATGCCCGCAACCCCCGTCTGGACTCGGCCAACCAGTTAGCCTAGAGACCTTCGGAAACCAATCTAATGGCCCACGAGCCGGGGTGCCATGATTATGGGGATGTTAATGGACTTCCCTCCCTCTTTCCCCGCCGGATCCGAAACTAGTCCTGCATCCTTAATGACTCCAGGAGGAGGACAGAAGGTGCTGGAGGGGGCTGGCGATGGGATTGGGAATGGTGCGGGCTCACCGGCTTCGCCGTGCAACACAAAGGAGCTGTGTGGGCAGGAGTTGTCTAGCTTAGGGGGAGGGAGGGAGGCAGGCATGGTTCTCCCTGACTCCCAGGGAAAGCATTCACTCCATTGCTCCCCACTTCTTTCGGTCCTCATGTCCTCCAGTCTGTCACACTCCTCATCCCCTCCACCTCCCCAAACCCCACCCTGTGCCTTCAATCCCCAGTGGCATAAAGATCTTCTAATTGTATCTTGCAAACAGACATCCAACAGTAATACTATACCTTCCAAGATAAAGGGCCAAATGAGACCTGCCACAAGTGGTGTGTGTGTGTGTGTGTGTGTGTGTGTGTGTGTGTGTGTGTGTCAATTTTAAATAAAGCGCTTCACCCGCAGACCCCTCGGAAGCTGACCGGAGATACCCGCGATCATGAAGAGGAGCTAAGACTAACCTCAGCTCGGCCAATGGTCCCAGCACGAGCGCCCAGCACTCGCTCTGTACATTTCCTTTCAGCAGCAGGTAACCTTTTAGGGTCTCCCGCCAGCCCAGGCCACTCGGTGCTCCCCTGCACCCACACAATTAGCACCCCATTTCCAAATGCCCCGCAACCTACCACATCCCCGCCGCCTCCACGGGCCACCGCGAGCAGCTCCGGGAGAGCGCTGAAGGCTCCAGCCCTCCCGCCCCCGCCCCCGCCCCCGCCCCCGCCCCCCGCCGGCCGCTAGGGTCCCACACCTCCCACACCTCCAGCGCTCCCTGTCCGCGGCCGCCAGCGGCGAGGGTCTCCGCAGCCCCCCCGGGCCACCGAGTGTCCTACTCACATGGCCGGCCGGAGAAACTGCCCATGAGGTTCCGGAGAGAGCGACTCGTGCGGCTGCCAAGGGTTATTCCTTAAAGTGTTCGGGGTCCGCAGTGGAGTGGGCACGGGCGTCCTCGGAGGCGGTGCCGAGGAGGGTGGTCACAGGAGGAGGAACGGGAGGAGGAAGAGGGGATTCCAGGCAGGTGCCACGTTAGACCATGATGCCGGTGCCCTTCAGGTGGACGGCGGGAGAGGTTCCGGCGGGAAGCGGCCGAGGGGAAGCCCGAGGCGCCGGCGGGGGAGGCAGGAGCGCTTCCACTCCCCAGCCTCCGCCTGCCGTGCGCGCCGCGTTAGCGACCGCAGCAGCAGCGGCGGCGGCGGCGGAGGCGCAGCTCCCTCCCCACCCCCCAAAGGCTCCACAGACAATAAATCCTGGGCGGAGAAGAGAGGAGCAGAAAAGGCGAATCGTGCACCGAACTCTGTAACACCCCCTGCCCCCCGGCTGCCGCGCCTCGGTTGGGGCGGGGGTTCCCTGGGGACCATGGG
>NW_005871313.1:954637-983520 GCF_000147115.1 Myotis lucifugus | reverse complement strand
TTTCCCCGCGGACAGGAGGGGGGTGACCACGTTCACGGCTCTTGGCCCCTTTTTGAGATTCTCGCTGGCCCCTCTGACCTCTACTCGGGCTCCCCTGAAATAGAAGGAGAAAAACCCCAGTCGGGCGGAGAATGGAAATGCTCGCTTTCTCCCGGCTTTGTCAGAGGCTGCGTTTAGAGAACGGGGCAAGCGGCCGAGCTCTCGGCTTCCCTCGGTCGCCCCCGGGGCGCGAGCAAAGTGCTGGGGACTCGGCGCCTGGCAGCGCGCGATCCCCGCTCCTCCCGCTGCCGGACCGGCCCGGGGCGCTCGCGGCGCGCACGGTCCCGCAGCGCCGGCGCCTGGGCGGCAGAGCAGCTCGCGGCCTCTGCGCCTCCCGAGCGCCTGGGCACCCGCACCAGCTCAGTGACGCCGAGCTCGTGGCTCCGCAGGCTGCTGCTCCTGCTACCTCAGCAAAGAGGCGGCCAGGAGCGCCTCCTCGGGGTTTCCTCCCCCGCCCGCCTTTCCCGCTGCAGGTTGTTGGATGCCAAGGAGAGAAGTCTCTGCTGGCGGTTGGGTCGCTTCGCATCAGTCAGTCAAGGCAGCGACCTTTGCGCCTGCTCTCGCGTTCCCTTCTTTTTTGGGGGGGCCTGGGTTGCTGCCCTGGGAGTGCGCAGAAAACAAAGGGGTTTCCCAACTACCCTCCTGCCTTGAACACTCTCACACACACACTCATACACTCCCATAAAGGCACACTCGGACACTGTATTCTCACACACTTATATTTAAACTCATAAGCTGCAATATGTTAAGAAACACATTGATGGAGTCAGTACTATATTTAGATTTCTCTTTTATTCTCTAAACCCATCTGCTGAATTCCCTCTTTGGAAACGGCTTTATTATCCTGGAATCATTCTTTTGCGGAAGATAAGCCATAGGTTTTGCTTTTTTATAAGGGGAGAGAAAGAATCTTCTCTTTAGCTCTATAATGCTAATACAGTCAGGCTGCATGCCATTCAATGGCCACTCTAGGGTGGATGTAAGCTCACGGTTTACTAAAAAGAAAATGCACTTGCTTATATTCTTAGATTTGCAATGCTAAAATCGTCAAGGTCAAAAATCCTTTCTGGCTGCTAGGGATTTTCTAGGAAGAGTATCTGAAGACTGACACCTCTCCGCAGAGGACCGAGAATGAGGATTCCTGTCCACTTTATCTGGGCCTTGAAGGTGGGCTGACTTTTATGACGAGCCTCCTAGTATTTCATTAATTTAGTTAGACGGAAAAAGAAATGAGAGTGTATTTTGAAAAGCCAGGCCGTTTTTAAAACACCACTGAGAAAGGGTTCTAAAACAAATGGCAAGGAGATGAAAAAGATGTTCTAAGGACAAAATTTGTAATTGACCTTTGTGGAGCTCTATTTTTTCACCCATCGTTTTGTCCTTGCAAACATTTTTCACATCTCAGTGTTTCACCTGGGTGTAGTGATATGAAAAAATGTAGGTACTAATATAAAATTAAAAAAAAATTACCTGCCATAACAAGTTTACAACTGTAGCAATCTTTTATAGGCTTCCAGCTCTTTTGGATGCATTTTGCACAGAACTTTCACATACATTCTTTCATTCAATCCTTTCCTAAATTTATGTGGTGGATAATGTTGTCCACACTTCCAGGAAGGGCACAAAGGCTCAACTCAGAAAGGTATCCAGTTGAATTTCATATTTTAACTTCAGGATGCATTCCCTTCAACCTAAATATTTGATAGAGATTCTATTTAATGTCACAGCTAGTTATGAGTATAGATCCTTGAAAACAGGCTATGTACCTACCAATGGCATTATCCTCCATGTGTTAAGTGGACTTGTTTTTCTAAGTGAAAACAAACTTATTTCTGTTCAATGGGAAGAAAGATGTTTTTGGAACCCTAAATTAAAAATTGATGACTCCCCTATATACGTTGTAAACCATATGCTATCCTTTCCCTATTATTTTATCCTAGAACCACGACTTCAGGCCACAAAGATCCAAAAGGATAAAAGATTTTAAATATGTGCAGATGTGATGTAGTGCCTATGGGTTTTAACAAACATGATTTTAGCATAAAAAAATAACAAGGGAGAAGAATATTCTCTGTAGAATAGGCTTTGGATACAATAGTCCATTTTTTCCCTAAGATTTCTAAGAATCTTGAACAAAATTGGCCACCTTCACTATCTAAACAATGAGGCATATTGAAGAGATTTCAATGGTTTCATAGAATGATGGAACTATTGAAATGCAAATGCAGATGCTGTCTCTAAACTCCAAGTTGCCCTGTCATCAACCCTCTGGAAATACAGATGACTATCTGAAAATTGAAGAAAGAAAGAGGAGTGTTAAATATCCTCAGGCTGTCATTCAGGCAGAGGTCCAACAATAAAAACAGAAACAACTTTAAAAATCAGATCAAGCCAGTTTTAACAGATTAGCTGTTCAGGTTACATCTGTGAGTGACTAGACATTAAGCCTATAAAATTTTATAAGTTGTTAATTAATTACTTTGATTCACATTAGTAAATTTTTTGAAATGATTATCTGTTCGTAGGACAAGCAGAACTAACCTTATTTGAAATTTAAAAAGACATAGGATGATATTAAGCAATGAGTTTTAATTTAACTATTTTTCCTAGTCTTTCTCTTTGAAGGCCTGGAATGACACCTTTGCCTTAAATGATTTTCTCTTTATCAATTCTTGGTTAAAATATAACTATGTGTAGAAAGCACAATAATTTTAGCTTTACCAACTGTTACCATCTTAATAGGATTGACTTAATCAGATATTAGTTCTTGGGGAAATAAAAAACATCGTTCAATTTTGATGCCTGGAGATACAGGTCTGAAGAGCTCAGAGCTTGGTAGGACAGGATCAGTATCAGTGGAATACCTTAAGGGTAGGAAGTGCTGCATTGTTGTGGTTAGCTTTTGAAAAGCAGTGGAGAAGTTCTGAATAGGAAGTGAAACTCATTAAGATTCATCTTCAAATTAGTTAGATGGCCTTCACCATGAAGCTTATCTTTCAGATTAATAATCTGTGCTTCCTAAAGTGAATGCTTCTTTATTGTAGGTTTGAATTCATTTCCATAATTTTTATTTTTAAACACAAATTTGCATATTTAAGATACACAAAATACAATGAGCACTGATGTACCCACCATGCACCTTAATGAAACGCAAAAATTGAACTGGAATGCCCTGAATTCCCGGGTTCTTGTCTCGATGGTTCCGAAGAATGAGGCCGTGGACGAAAGGTGATAGGTGAAAAGTACAGAAACGTTATTGCAAGCAGAAACTTGATTGCAAGCAGGCACTACCTCTAAAACCTAATGCTAAATTCTAAGCCTAGGACTCTGTCCCTCCTGGACAGATATTAAATAGGCTGCAGTTCTTTGTCTGAACCTGACCCCTTCTTATTGGTCATTTTGCTACATAGAATTAGTTTTCAAAGCTCAAAGCCCACGTGGTGTCCCCTACCCTTCTCCCCCTTATCTTGTTGTTTGAGATACTTTTGATTTATCTTAAAGCTCTGGCAGTTATCTTGGCAAAGAAAGCCTATCTTATGGCCCTCCCAGTTACTCAAGTCAGGGCAACTTTTGGCCTAACTTATGGTCACTGTAACTGCTCAGGCCCGCGATACATTTGATTTATGGCTGTCTTAATTGCACAGGCCAGATATATTTCTATTTGCCTATTCCATTTCTCTACTCTCTGTACAAGATAAACACCCTGGCATCTTCAAGTCTCCGTTATGTATTTCTTTCCTATTGACCCCTTTTTATTACTAAAACTTCCTAAACATGCCTAATTAAACTAGCTAGCTAACCCTTTCATTAAGAAGGAAAGTTGAAGTTTCACTCCTATTCTTCCATTTCTGCTTCCCTCACCCCACAGAGGTTACCTCATTCCTAAACGCTGTATTATTTGTACATTTATATATATTCCTTACTGCTAAAAATCTTTTAGTATTTAACCCTTAATAAGTGTTATAAAGCAGTATGTATGCTTTCACAGCTTGCTTTTGATTTAAAAACAACGTTCTGTTTGTGAGAATCCTGATGTGTCACTCTGCTTCACTAGTTTTTACTGCTGTATTGTAGCTGACTGTATGAATTTACTATATTCACATTCTGATGACAATATTTGTTTTTATAACTATATCTTATGAACATGTTTGTTTACATCTCTTGATGTATAATTATGAGAGTTTTTCTAGTTTATATATCACATAAAAGTGGATTTCTTGGGTTATAGAATACATTTAATATTAAATTGTTTTCAAACAGTTTATATTCCTGCTATCATTTATAAGAGTTTTTATTGATTAATATCCTAGCAGTACTTGGAATTATTAGACATTTTCATGTTTTTCCGTCTGAGGGGTGTGAAATGATATGTTATTATGGTTTAAATATATATTTTCCTGGTTACTTACGAGATTGAGCACCTTTTCATAGTTTTATTAACAATCTACATTTCCAATATCAATATTGTCAGTTATAACTCAATTTTAGTTTTTAATCTTAATATGGTCTATTTTTTATAAAAATAAGTTTTAATTTAATATTGTCAGCTTTATCAGTACTTTCCTTAATGATATGTGCTTTGAATTTAATTTAAAGAAAACTTTACTACCCCAATATTGTAAATATATTTTTCTACATTGCATTCTAATGCTTTATAATTTGATACTTTACCTTTCAGACTTTAAACCATCTCAGATTGATTCTGTGTATTGGTGTGAGGTAAGGGATTAATTTTTGTTTCTGTTTTCATTTTTTTCCTCATGAGATAATTGATTGTACATACTACTGCACTCTCTATCATAAACCAGATCATTGGTCTATTTTTGACTGTGTGTTTTGTTTCATTTGTATCTCCATACTATCTCAATAGAAAAATGTCATAAATTACTGTGGTTTCATAATCAGTATCGATATATAAGGAAACAAGGTACTTTGTCTTCTTCAAAATGTCTTTGACTTTTCTTAATCTTTGCTTTTTGGGCTATTAATTCTTAAGCATGATTAGCTCCATTATAGCTTCTTTAATTTTTTTTCATACCACGCATGTCTTGAAAACAGATTGTAAAATCACAAGACCTTGTTCTATCTAATGCTATATGGTATTGGCAATTTTCTCTCAGAGCATTTCAGACTAAATTTATCATGCCAGTACCCAACAGGAAGATTATCTTACATAAATTGTGAATAAAAAGATCAGCTAATAAGATAATATCTTTATAAAAATAATATAAATGAGTTCATTAACACATTATAGTGTAAAAAACAAACAAACAATCAAAAACAACAAAAAAAAGACCTCACATATCCAAAGAAATCTGGAGAATGAATAAACTGGAGGTATCACACAACCTGACATTAAGCTATACTACAAAGCTATAATAATCAAAACAATATGATATTGGCATAAAACAGATACACAAATTAATGGAATAGAATAGAAAGCCCAGAAATAAATCCCCACTATAGGTCAATTAATATGTGGTAAAGGAGGTAAGGATATATAATTGGGTGGATGCAGTCTCTTCAATAAGTCATATTGGAAAAACTGGACAGAAACATATAAAAAGGTGAAATTGGACCACTTTCTTACATCATATACAGAAATAATCTCAAAATGAATTAAATGCTTAAATGTAAGACCTAAAAGCATAAAACTTTTCAAAGAACAAATAGTAAACTATCTGACATGGGTCTTAGCAGTATCTTTTTGGATATGTTTTCTTAGGGAAGGACATTAAAAGCAAAAATAAAGAAACTGAACTACATCAAACTAAAATGTTTCTGTACATTGAAGAAAACCATCAACAAAATGAAATGATAACTTACTGAATGAGAAAATATATTTGCCAATGATACATCTAATAAGGGGTCAAAATATATAAGGAGCTCATACAGTTTAATGCGCGCGCATGCAAACACACACACACACACACACACACACACACACAATATAATTTAAAAACAGGCAGAGAACCTGAATGTAAGATATTAGAACATATTTTTAAAATATTATTGACAGGAGGAAACCAAGATGGCGGCATAGGTAAACACCTGAAATTGCTGCCTCGCGCAACCACTTCAAAAATACAACTAAAAGACAAAATGGACATCATCCAGAACCACAGGAAGGCTGGCTGAGTGGAAATTCTACAACTAGAAGGAAAGAGAAAAGCACACTGAGACTCAGAGGAGGTGCGGAAGTAAAGTGCAGAGGTACGGAGGCGCGCGCAGAAAGAGCTGGCAATGGAGGACATGGTTGTTTTTCTCAATCGGGAGGGAGACACAAGCCCCCGACTGCTCTGGACTCCAGTTCCGGGTGAGTCTCTGGGGACCCAGACTCATACGGGGAGAAACTGGACTGTCTGGCATTGGGCGGAACTCAAGGGCGGCTTTCTCTCAGAGGTGCTTGCAGGGATTACCTCGGGACACTGAGACCCAGGGCCTCTTAGGGCAGGGCTGAGGATCAGCCATAGCTGTTTGCTCCACCCTGTTGATTCCCTGAGACCCTGCCTCACCCAAGCTGTGTGCAGAGGCTTTTGCATATGAATGGCCTGGCCCTTTGCCATCTAAAATTACCTAACAAACTGCAGCTGGGTCAGAGAGACCCAGAACATCCAAAAGAAGGCCCAAGGCCCCACAGCAGCTTGCATTGCTTCACAGTTGGGCCTCATCTGGGCACCTCCAAACCCCAAACAAATAAGAGGAATCTGCAGATCTCTCCATAGCTCCTGCTGGGTAGCCTCAGGCAGAGGCTAAATTAGCACCTCCTTAGAGATCCAAGAGCCAGTGTACCCAGTGGTCAGAGTGGGACCATCCAGATTACAACTCCTCAGATCCATAAGGGACACACTCAGGGGGCAGACTCAGTGAGCACCAAAGCCCCACTGAAGCAAGTCTTGCCCCAGAAGGGTGTCTCCAGCACAGAAGTTCTCCCACCGTAGACACAGCTGATTCTCACAGCCAATTGGCCTGGAGGTCAATTCCTCCCAGTGATACCTACAACAATCAAGGCTTAACTACAACAAGACTGTGCACACAGCCCACAAAGGGGTGCACCAAGAGTGTCCACCTCAGGTAATTGGGGAGGCTGAGCCACTGGGCCCTATAGGACACCTAGCACACAAAGCCACTCTGTCAACACAGGGAAGCAGCCAAAATGAAGAGACAAAAAAACAGGTCACAAATGACAGAAATGGAGGAAAGCAAACTCCTGGATATAGAGTTCAAAACCACACTTATAAGGTTACTCAAGAATCTTCTAGAAACCGCCAATAAATTTAGTAAGACCCTCCATAAATCTAGTGAGACCCTTGAGGATATGAAAAGGGACCAACTAGAAATTAAGCATACACTGACTGAAATAAAGAATATTATACAGAGATCGAACAGCAGACTAGAGGATCCCAAGAATCAAGTCAAAGATTTGAAATACAAAGAAGCAAAAAACAACCAACTGGTAAAACAAAAAGAAAAAAGAATACAAAAATATGAAGACAGTGTAAGGAGCCTCTGGGACAACTTCAAGCGTACCAACATCCAAATTATGGGGGTGCCAGAAGAAGAGAGAGAGCAAGATATTGAAAACCTATTTGAAGAAATAATGACAGAAAACTTCCTCTACCTGGTGAAAGAAATAGACTTACAAGTCCAGGAAGCACAGAGAACCCCAAACAAGAGGAATCCAAAGAGGACCACACCAAGACACATCATAATTAAAATGCCAAGAGCAAAAGACAAAGAGAGAATCTTAAAAGCAGCAAGAGAAAAACAGTTAGTTACCTACAAGGGAGTACCCATATGACTGTCAGCTGATTTCTCAACAGAAACTATGCAGGCCAGAAGGGAGTGGCAAGAATATTCAAAGTGATGAATAGCAAGAACCTACAACCAAGATTACTTTACCCAGCAAAGCTATCATTCAGAATTGAAGGTCAGTTAAAGAGCTTCACAGATAAGAAAAAGCTAAAGGAGTTCATCACCACCAAACCAGTATTATATGAAATGCTGAAAGGTATCCTTTAAGAAGTGGAAGAAGAAGAAAAAGGTAAAGATACAAATTATGAACAACAAATACATATCTATCAACAAGTGAATCTAAAAATCAAGTAAATAAATAATCTGATGAATAGAATAAACTGGTGAATATAATAGGATTAGGGGCATAGAAAGGGAGTGGACTGACAGTTCTCAGAGGGAAAGGGGTGTGGGGGGTGCGGGAAGAGACTGGACAAAAATCGTACACCTATGGATGAGGACAGTGGGGAGGCGGGGGTGTACGGGTAGAGGGTGGAGTGGGAACCGGGTGGAGGGGAGCTATGGGGGAAAAAAAGAGGAACAACTGTTAAAATCTGAACAATAAAGATTTAATTTTAAAAAAATAAATGAAATATTATTGACAGTATGAAAACTATACATATACAAAAATTTGATAGTACCAAAATCCCTCTCAAAATTCAACATAAACTAATTCATGTTGCCACCAATGGTATACCAAAATTCTTGTTTTTCACATCACTATTAATCCTAGATATCAATCATTTTTTAAACCTTCCCAATCTAATAGAGAAGCACATTTTATTATTTTATTTGTATATCTGCAATACTTATTAAATTGAATTTAAGTATTATGCCTTTTTATGAAAGTTTGAAATGCAGATGGTCTTCCTTAATGGGCAAGATGGTCTTATTTCATCATAGTGTTGATTTTCAGCAAGAAAATAACCAGAAATTAGGTAAAAATACAGAAATCAAAGTCTTCCATATAGAAAATAGGTTTTTAGTGAAGTGCCATGAAACAGTGGTGCAGGGAAAACTTATTGAAGTTTTCTCAATTTATTTCATATCTTCATAATACCAACCTCAACCTTCTCCTCCTCACTTCTCTATGAAGAAAAAGGTCACAGATCTGAGAAATTTCTGATATCCTCCTGGATTTAAACCACTTCAACAAACTAACTTTCACCCAGTTAATTTAAAGGGATATTTTAGTGTTCAGAAAAGGAATTTGGCATTTCTTAGAGCCAAAGGGCTTTTGGTAGCCTTATTCTCCCACCAGAGAGGGACAGTTGACATTGTGTCATCTTCAAACTCAATAACATTTTCTTAGTTTTGCTGCTTACAAATGCCAGAAACCAGTATCTCTGAGCTTGGGTTACTTAGTGTATTTGCTCCTTCATAAGAAAATAAAATGAACTAAAACATACTGTCAGTCATTTGTTTTCAGCTTAATATTTGATTTCAAATAAAAATGAAATATATTTGTTTCTTGATAGTAGTTTTTCTATGTACTACAAAGCATTTTAAAATGAAAACCATTATAAATGCAATTTACTTAAAGCATTAAAACAATGAATGTGATTTTTACTTTGATTATATAAATAGGTACTGGATCAGGATACAGATACTAACCAGGTACTTTATAATATTAAATGCATATCTAAATGACCAGGAAGATTTTACCATTGCTATTTAACCTTCATTTTTTAATTGACTTTTTTTGAGAGAAGAGAGAAAGAAACATCAGTTTGTTGTTCCACCTATTTATGCATTCATTGGTTGATTTTTGTATGTGCTCTGACCAGGGATTGAGTCCACAACCTTGGCATATTGGGATGACGCTCTAACCAACTGAGCTACCTGGCCAGGGCAGAACCTTTATGTATTGTATATCTCTAAATATGTCAAGATATATTGTTATTTTACTAAAGCAAACGTGGTTAATTTAAGATTCCCATGCTTATGCTAACATTAAATTTAAAGAGTTTATTTTAATTCCTTGGAAATAAATCAAAATTGTATATAGGTAACACAGTTATCACATTAAACACCCCTTAAAATTAAACTGCCTGATTACATTAGCCACAATGTGTGTTTAAATATCTTTGTAGCTGTAATCTATACAAATTTATTAAAGTAAAAATTTCTTTTTATTTGTACTTTTACCATTGAGTTTTCTATGCCCATTAGTATGCTTGTTTTGAAAATTATGTGCCATTTGCTGATTTCCATAAAAATGACTACTTAAGGCTTTTTAAGTTCTGTTTTCAAGTTCTACTGTTACTGAATGTATGGTTAATGGTATAAAATGGTTTTTAGCACATTTAATGAATACTTACTATGTGTAAAACACTGTAAGTACAATAGAGAATATAAATAAACTGCCTGACTGGCGGGGGCTAGCAGGGGCATTTGAGTCTCTTAGAGAATGGGAAAAAGAGCAAAAACTTCATTCACTTGATGCTATTTATTCAACAATTTATATAGTTGATGCCAAAGTCTGCTACCTTGCCCCAGTGTGAGGCCGATGGTTTGCTTGCATCCCAGAAAGTAGGCTTCATTTTAAATTTGTTTGTTTTGGGGGAAGAAGTTCATTATTTCTACCTCCAGACTTTGATGATGCCACTCCAAGAGTCCAAAGCTTTTTTTTTTGCCTTAAACTTGCATCTTTCAGGCAAGGTCAATCAAAGTGCAACATAGATAAGCTTTTCAACACAAGCAGAACATGGACATGTGCCCTGCTCCTCCTGCTTCCCCATCCTTGTCCTCCTTTCCTCACCACATAGAGCAGCAGTCATGCAACTCTTATCTTTCTGCTTCTAAATTCCCTTGACTTTTCACCATGAAGATGAAATAGAGCCAGCCTCTGGCTTTCAGGAGCTTTGAGTCCAGTGAGCTCACATAGATGTTGTTTGAAAAACTCCTAACAAAAATGAACTACTGGTTTCTCTCCTTCCAGTAACAAAAAACTCAATAATATACCCCTTTCTAGAAGCGTTGGGGATAAGAACATTTTCTTTTTACTAATTTACTTTCCCAGATGGTCTATTCTATCTAAACAAGTCAAAAGGCATAAGCGTTTGCCTGGTATAAAAAGGTATGGGTGACACGCAGATATAGAGTGCAACCTTTGAAGTATGTTCATTCCAATAAGGGGGATAAAATATATACAAATCTTTGAAAATTATTTATAATTCTCATTATGTTCTAGGATGTGATGGTTTATGGTAGCTGGATGAGTTTATTATTATTTTTTTATGAGGACAGGAATGAACATGGGTGTGAGAGCTTAGGGTAGAAGCTCATACTGGATTTATTATTTGCAAAATAAAGTGACAGGGACAGTGCTGACAACTGACAAATAAAATAACAACTAAATAAGTGCTTAACATGTGCTTGACACATACTGAAAGCTCAAAAACAATAGTTGATGTTTACCATTAACCTTCATATTTAAATGTTAATTTAGTCTAGAAGCAAACGCCATTACTTTCATAGAAGAAACATTACAACTATAAATATGTGATTAGTTTATATTTTAGTCAATGGATATGATATTCTGTTCACACAGGGAATAATATATGTAAAACATAAACGGTATACATTTTGAATAAAATAGTAACATTTTTGAATGGTCATCAATGTTATACTTGGTTTGGTATGATATACTCTCAAAGTTTTCAAAGGTGCTAAAAATAACAGAATATATTTGTAAAAGCCTAAGAAATTGTAGTTAAAAGCATTATCTATTAGTGCAGCATCATAGATTTTTATTGTTATAAGAAATATAAAGCCAAAGTTTTAAAAGGCCTTATCTGAGGCCTAAATCAATTATCCAAATGGTTGAGGCAGGAACTCTAGACAAATGGAAGAGAATGAACATCAGTTACCCTGCAAATGATTCCTTATGGCAAAAATACAACAGAAGATGGTCAAAAATCTATAAAATTCTACTTAATGGGAAGTTTGATAATAAAAATATATTTCTTATGGAACTTAGCATGTGTCAGGCTATAGATATCACAAAATATGACACCAATTAGTTTAACCAATAAGAAAAGTCATTGGCTTAGATGATGTAAGCTCCAGAAGGAGAGACGTTCTCAAGGTGGGCCCAATGTCTCAATACCATCATCAAAGACTCAGGCTCCTTCTGCATCCTTACTCAGAGGTGCCCTAGATGACTGGGTGGTTGCTTGCAGTGATTGAAGCCATATTCTTTCTCGTTCATATACAGACATTTGACTTGAGAGGAAGATAGGCTTTTCATGACTCTCTTTTAAATGTTAAGAACAATTTTTTTCTAAAAGCTTCTACCAAACTTCTCTCTGGTTCTTACTGGCTGGAATTGAATCACTTGTTCATTTTTTAATCAATTCTAGACAAGGAGAAATGGGACTCTTAAAACAATAAGGATTATCTCTGAACTAAGAGATAGAAACATTTTTCCCTGAGCCATGTGAGCTACATGGGAAAGGCTACCTGAATAGAAGTGAGGTTCTGTTAGGAAGAAGGAAGTTGGTGGATGAGAATAAACAACAAATGAAGTAAATTTTCTTACTTACCAAGATCCCACTATATTCAGACACTAGAGGCCCGGTGCATGAAATTTGTGCATGGGAAGGGGGGGAGTGAGGGAGGACGGGGAGGTCCCTCAGCCTGACCTGCACCCTCTCCAATTCGGGAGCCCTCAGGGGATGTGCTACTGACGGCTTGGGCCCACTCCCCCTAGTTCTCTGCTCTTTGCGGGGTCTGCCTGCTCCACACCATGGGGATGGGCAAGCAGGCCCTCCTGGGTGCTGCCTGCAGGCCCTGATTGCCTGCCTGTGGGTCGCTGCAGCCACTGCCCAGTAGGCCATGCTGGGTGCTGGCTGCGGCCCCGCTTGCCTGCTGGGCTCACGTTGCCGGGGTGATGCCACCAGCATCCTGTCCAGCCGCTATGGGCACCACCATCTTTGTCACGGAGTGATGGTTAATTTGCATATTACTCTTTTATTAGATAGGATGGTAGTAAGAATTTACATTTATTAAATTAATAGATATCTATGAGATAGTAAATATTGTAGTACACATTATTAGTGAACTAGTATATCTATCATTTTTGCTATGTTATGTGATAACAACCCGCAAATCTCAGTTCTTACACAAACAATGCTTTATTTTGTGTTCATGTGACACTGTCCATATAGCTTTGCTTCTTATCTTTTTCATTCTAGGATCCAAATTGAAAGCATATCCCTGTTGTTTTGCAAATGGCAGGATTTACTTATTTCTAGTGACTGAATAATAGTCGTGTGTGTGTGTGTGTGTGTGTGTGTGTGTGTCTTTATCCACTTATCCGTTGATGGTTGTTTGCATATCTTGACTATTGTGAATAATATGGCAATAAACATGCGAATGCATACATCTCTTCAGTAATCTGCTTTTATTTCCTTTGAATATATACCCAGAAGTGGGATTGCTGGATTATATGGTAGTTCTATTTTTAATGTTTTGAGGAACCTACATACTGTTCTCCACAGTGGCTGAAACAGTATACAATCCCACTAACAGTGCACAGTGGTTCCCTTTTCTCCACATCCTCACCAATACTTATCTTAATGATTGTAATTCTTAACAGGTTTAAAGTGATACTCATCTTGGCTTTAATTTGCATTTCCTTGATGTTTAGGGGTGGTGATCATCTTTTCGTGTACCTGTGGCCACTTAGATGCCTTCCTTTGGAAAAACAAGCATTTATTTAGTTCTTCTGACCATTTTTTTGATTGTTTCTTTTTTGTTTGTTTGTTTTTGTTGTTTTTACTATTGAGTTGTATGAGTATTTTATATATTTCTGTGTTAACCATTTATTAGATATATGGTTTGCAAAAATCTTCTCCCAATTCTATAGGTTTCATATTTATTTCTTTTATTGTTACTTTTGCTGTGCAGAAGCTTTTAAGTTTGAATTAGTCCCACTTGTTGATTTGTTGTTGTTGTTGTTTGTGCTTTTGTTGTTGTATCTAAAAAAATCATTGTCAAAACCAGTATCAAGGAGATTCTTCCCTATATTTTCTTCTAGGTGTTTTATGATTTCATGTCTTACAGTTAAGTCTTTCATCTATTTGTGAGTGTTGGAAATTAGGGGACCAATTTCAGTTTATCAGTTTTTTACTGGGCTCACCTACTGTGGAGGGTTTGTTTTGTTTTATTTTACTCATGAGCATCCTATGAGCCCTAGGTTACGAAACTTTCCATAATGCCAAGTATTGCTTTTTGTTGGACTCCCTAGAATTTTTATATCCGTGGGCTAACTTTTATACTTCAAATATTGAAACTACTATTCTACAGAAGTAGTATCAACATGAACCCCAAACCATACAAGACCTAGGGTAAGATGGGGTTCCCTCTCCCTCATTTTAGAGTGAAGATGAGCTCTTGCAGCATATCACCTTAGTGCAGCATCTGGGTTTCATGTCCTCCCCGTACTCTGGTCCAAGGTCTCATCTGCTTCCTGCTGTTTGTTAAAATCACAAACCCTAACCTCTAGAGATTACATCTGGCCCAACACCTCTGTAAGTTTCCACAGCATCAACTAATGTCCTTATTGAAATGGCATGTGCTTACTTCTTTTCTGACACCTGGGGTTTTTCATCTCTTTCATGTGAGGTTATGTATTTAAAAGTTGCTATGTTTTATCAAATATACCTATAGATTTGAGCAGAAGACTTTTCCATTTCAACTCAGTCTGCCATAATGTTGGAAACTTATTTGTGTGTGTTTTTTTTGACACATAATAAATAGTGGATTAACATATTTTTTTAATTTTTGAGCAGTTGGGTAGATATAGTGATCTAGTGCTTAAGAGAGAGATCTTTACTCATTTTCTTTATTCATTTACTAAGAAGATCATACATTTTTAACTTATTAGAGACTTAATAACAACAACCCTATTTGGTAAACATCATCTTCAGCTCCTTTTTATAGATAAGGAAATCAAAGTTGGGATTAAATAAATTACCCACAGGAAGCAGATACAACCAGAATGATTATCCAAAACATTAACTCCAAATATAGAACTTCCCTTCCTCAGGCTGCTTACAAGTTTTAGTTGAGACTTTTCAGACAACATGAGTGCTATGCTATGTAATGAAGGTTTGACTCATTACCCTCGATGAGTGTTATAAAATACAAAGCCATATCAGAAAGAAGCCAGAATTTCTGTCAGTATTTTGTGTGCTGTGTCAATTTTACCTGTCCTGGGATTTAAAGTGTGGCCAAAGCTCTTAGGTCAAAGCAAAGATATGATAACCAGCTATTTCATATGAACTTCATGGAAGATAGAAAAATATTAATGTGTAATAATTTTGTGCCCTATGTCAAGAATTTAATATTACTATCTTTTTAAAAAATTGACTTGACCCAAAGATGGGAGCCATAATTGGGACTTAAAATCAAATATTATATCATTTCTTTTCAGAATACTGGTGAAACTAATTATGATTTTAACAGATTTACTGCATCTTTGTCTATAGAAATTTAATCTTTAGTCATTTGTCTCAGATAGAGAAGGCTATTTGTTTAATCATATTCATACATTATCTGAAACATTACACATATATAAATAAGTATTTGTGTACAATTAAGATGCCTTCCAATTTTACAATATAATCATGTTTTGAAATATACTTTCAATAGATTTTTTCAGTTTTTTATGTATGAATGTAAGAGTGAGAAACAAATTAGAGAAAACTGAGTTCTCTCTCCTTCCTTCAAAGATGAAATAACTTTACAAAATAGACCCAAGTCTAAAATACTAGTCTTAGCACCTTTCAACTCTTATAATTCTTTTCAACTTGAAATATGAACAGTAAAGTAATTTTAGTTATTTTAAACTGGGTGCTTAAAGTATCCATTACCCCTGAGATTCAAATATTCTGTACTTAACTAAATGAAGTTGTATCTATTTAGACAACAAAACAGTTTGTTTAAAAATTCCTTATTTATAATGTGGCTGCTGTTTTACATGGTAAAATCAATTAATCAGTGATACAGAGCTCACATCGAAACATTTAAAAATGTTAAATCTAGCATTTTTGTTTAATGTTTGTTACTACCAAACCAGTATTATATGAAATGCTGAAAGGTATCCTTTAAGAAGAGGAAGAAGAAGAAAAAGGTAAAGATACAAATTATGAACAACAAATATGCATCTATCAACAAGTGAATCTAAGAATCAAGTGAATAAATAATCTGATGTACAGAATGAACTGGTGATTATAGTAGAATCAGGGACATAGAAAGGGAGTGGACTGACTATTCCTTGGGGGGGGAGGGGTGTGGGGGATGCGGGAAGAGACTGGACAAAAATCGTGCACCTATGGATGAGGACAGTGGGTGGGGAGTGAGGGCGGAGGGTGGGGTGGGAACTGGGAGGAGGGGAGTTATGGGGGGAAAAAGAGGAACAAATGTAATAATCTGAACAATAAAGATTTAATTTAAAAAAATCTAGCATTTTTGTTTAATGTTTGTTACTAGATTTGGAATCAGAGACACCACAATTATTGACTTCTTCCAAGAATAACTCTTGATATAAAAAATTAAACACAAGAATAGATAAGTTTTTCTACAGGCATAGCAGTAATAACAATGGACTCTGAAATGACTGTTTGAATTTAATTCTGGGCCAATGACTTAACCTTTTGTTGCCTCAGTTTCATTTGTAGAATGGGGATCATAATAACATTGTGAGAATTAAATGAGTTAAATATGTAAAGTGATTAGAAAAGTGCCTGGTGCAGAGTTAATAGTGAATAAATCAGTTATTGCTATTTTTTGTTATTGTTGGTGGTAGCATTATTTCTTATGTATTTTTATCATGGTAAGAACACTTAACATGAGATCTACCCTGTTAACAAATGTCTAAGTGCCCAATACATTATTGCTAACTATAGGTACAATGTCATACAGCAGATGTCCAGAGCTTACTCATCTTACTTAACTGAAACATGCCCATTGATAAGTAACTCTCCTTTTCTTCCTTCCTTAAGTCCCTTGCAACAATCATTCCACTCTTTGAACCTATAATTTTGAATTACTTTTTATTACCACTATAATGACCATGACTACAGAAAGTCTTTAAGATAACTTAGACTACCTGATAAATTAAAATAGAAAAAATTATACTGGATTGTTTAGATCACTGAGATGTATAAGGTAATTAAACTAATGTAGAACTTAGTTATTCAAACCAAATGATGTTGTTTTCAGATATAAATTTAGTCCCTGGTCAAGGATTGTGATATTGTGATTCTGGACAATGTGAGGCTCTTTTCTTTCTTTTTTAAAATTTCTTTTTGGATTTGTGTTAACCATGGTTCTCAACATCTTAAAGGAGGCTAACATAATCAAAGATAGTATCAGTAATCCAGATCACTCTTAAACTTGAGTATTTAATAAGGCCAAAGGTTAACAATATAATCAAAGATCATGAGTTCAAATATAGCATAACCAGAAAAGACAGACTTACTAAGGCAACTTTCTCAAATGTATTGCCTAATTGGTCTCTTAAGTATAAATAATAAACACTTTACTTAAATTATTGGATCCGATTAAGCTCTTCTTTTCTTTCTCATTCTTCCATGAATGAGTCTGTGGGTCCAGCAAAGGAGAAAGACATTCATAAGTGGAAATTGGAGGATGAGCAATTCTTTAAGGGGAGACTTGGAGATATCATTGATTGAAGTAGATGAATACAACTTGCTTATTCACTGTGATGTTTATCCACTTTTTCTCATTGAAAAGCTTTTTCATGGACTATATTGTGATGATTTGGCTTATATCTGATTGTATTTACTAAGGAACCCATAGGAATATGAGTTGAAAACAATTTTTAAACCACAGAATTATATTTGTAGTAGACATTGTGATTGCCTTGCCAGTATCTATTATATTTCTGTCTCAATTTTCACCCAGCATGCTAGTTTAGTGATTTTGACCATTTCATGAGCAACAATTGGGTTGAGGAGAGTAGGAGCTTTTGAATTGCTGACATATCAGGCTTTCCTTTTGCTCAGACAAAGCTGGCTGTGGCAGCCAGAGGCCAGCCTGTGAACAAAGATCCATGGCCAGATCTTAAGAGGAAGAAGCAGCAGGAAGTTATGTGTGGAAAATAGGTAAAGGGTCTGAGTGATTATGGGCAAAATACTGAAAGCATCTGCCACAATGGGCCAGGAAGCAATTAAGGGATGTTAAATAGCTGGAGAAAAGGGAGAAGCAAAGCAGACATACACTCCATTGCTTTTCTGTCTAGTGAGGTTCTAGTGGTTATATTTCTCTACATTATTTGAGGCAATAAATAAACTTGGAAAAAAGATTCCTACATAGACATAAGTATCTATAAATAACTTCCTGATACTTGACAATCATAGTTGATATGAGCATCATGGAAGAACAAAAATGGGAACAAATGAGAGTAAAATATTGAAAGATACAACAATAAAAAATATGTGAAGTACACCGCTGCCCTTTAAATAATGTGTGTGCATTTGAATCAATGGGATTTATATTTAATTTGTCTGAAAAACCCTAGAAACACAAGGAAAACAAAAAAGGACTTAGTAATTGGTGCTCTGATTTAATCTAGTATACATATAGTTGTTTCCCAGGTACAGAGGCAATTTCATTTTGAGATATTTTCTTGCCTGCCTGCAACTGAGAATCTGAGAGGGATCCGTTTTTAAAAGTTACACAAGAAGCTCTTGATTCCACTGCTTATTAAAAGAGAATGTGTTTCTGTGTGTAACCAATTCCAATAGGGTTAAACAATTATAGTAATAAAACATATTGTCACCAACTGTACAGTTAATCTTTCCTATGCAAGAATTCACTACCTGTCCATACTATACTCAAGTCAAGATTGTATTTTACTTTTTATTTGTGACTTTTCTCCTAAGAGCTTTTCATTTCTTTTTTAAAAAATATATTTTTATTGATTTCAGAGAGGAAGGGAGAGTGAGGGAGATAGAAACATCAATGATGAGAGAGAATCATTGATCAGCTGCCTCCTGCATGCCACCTACTGGGGATCGAGCCCACTACCCAGGCATGTGCCCTTAACCGGAATTGAACCCGGGACCCTCCAGTCCCCAGGCTGACGCTCTATCCACTGAGCCAACCCAGCTAGGGCTGAAGGGCTTTTCATTACTTGCAGGTCATTATTTTTTATACATTTGATCAATTACATAAAGTATTTGACTCAAAATTCTGTCCCTAATATTTATACAATTATAGGTTTTGTAGTCACAGATCATTGTATTTTTTGTCTTATTTTTTTGAATTTCAAAGTACTTTGAATATAATGGGCACAATAAATATTTGCTTTTCTACTATTTTGGAAGACTTTATTAGTGGCTTAACCAGCAACCATTTATCCTTTCCTCTTTGCTAATAAAATCTTAATATTCTCCAAGAAACAATAGATGGTCACATAGATAAATCAACATTAGTCAAAGCCTATCAGAATTTGTCTGAACAACCTCATTCATCTTAGTTAGTATTTAACACATGAAACACATGGAGGGACTTCAAGGAATTATTTTTCTTTCTGATATGAGACCTACAAAAGGGAGAAAGAAGAACTCTTCCTTGTCTTCCCCATTTAGACACTGACCTTGGGACAACAAGCCAGAGACAATAAGCCAGCAAGATGCATATAGTTGAGAGGAAAGACTGAAAAGACCCTGGGATCTTGACAGTGTTGAGCGCTACAAACAAACTGGGGACTGTCTACTACTAGATGTGTTTGTCTAAAGAATTTCTTTATCTTTGATATCTGAACATGAAGCTTTTGCACCTGTTTGTAATTTCCCAATATTATGTCTATGAGTTATTTCTTGATGTCACACATTTGTGATGTCTGTGATCTTCATATCATTTTTCCAACATAGTTTTTCTGCTTTAATTCACCTTCTAAACCTGTTGTTTTTTGGTCTTTGTTCAACATGATATTATAATGCAGGTCCTTGAATTAGGCAAAGTTGAATTCAAGCTTCTATTGTACCATTTAATATCTGTGTCAGCTTAATCAAGGTACTTAATCTCTGTTAGGCTTCAATTTTCTCATCTGTGAAATTAGGAAATTGATGTGATCATCATTATCTTGTATTATGAGGATTAAATAAATGCTTCTGCCCTAAACATTTACATTAACCATAATCTGGTATATTTGCTTGTTTGCCAATGGACTCAGTTCTGTGAGGCAGGGTTTTGTTTGCTTGCTTGCTTGTTCTCACTATTGTGTCCCTAGTGCCTTGAACAGTGCCTGAAACATTGTAAGCACTCAAAAAACATTTGTTAAATGATTGAGTGGACTGAGTTATTGACTTTGGTTTTGGCAGCTCTGTAATGTAAGACTAATAGCCTTAGAGAGAACAGCATAGTACCATGAGAAATAGCTCATCTATTTAACAGCACTGATATACAACAGGCATTGTGCAAGGAAATCTGAAGATCAGGGATTGTCTACATCAGTGGTTCTCAACCTTCCTAATGCCGCGACCCTTTAATACAGTTCCTCATGTTGTGGTGACCCCCAAGCATAAAATTATTTTCGTTGCTACTTCATAACTGTAATTTTGCTACTGTTATGAATCGTAATGTAAATATCTGATATGCAGGATGTATTTTCATTGTTACAAATTGAACATAATTAAAGCATACTTATTAATCACATGTTACAGTAATAAGTTTAGTTAGTATAAGATAGTATAATCAAATTTCATTTCTTTATTAGAGTGAATTTTAAACTTTACTTAGAAGTGAAACTTAACTTGTGTGTGTGTGTGAGAGACCCTGATAAGTAACTTGTAATGCCCTGCAAGCTAACTCCTGACCAATAACTCCCAGCATGTTAACTCCTGATAAGAAACTTGCAACCCCCTGCGTGTGCATCCTGATAAGCCCAGAAGGCCACCGGAACACACTGGCAAGAGACACCGAAGAAGCCTGTTATAGTAATAAGTTTAGTTAGCATAAAGTAAACTCCATTTTTGTATTAGCAATAAGTTAGCATAAAGTAGACTCACTTTGTATTAGCATAAGTTAGCATAAGTAGACCCCATTTTATTCTTAGACCAAAACTTGTAAACAACTCCAAAATTAAGATGTATGTATGATTGATAAGCTTTGAACATGGTCACAACTTTCCTGCCTGAGTGTATACCTAGATAACAGGGCGGCACCCGTGTATGGCACCCGATATGAGACACTGAAGACACCCAGCTTCAAGGATTTAAGGAGAGCAAATCTGCTGAGGTTCAGACGCTTGTCTGCCCTCCACAGACAGGATGCTCTCCTCCCCGCTGGAAACTGCCGAACTGTGAAACTGCCATTCTTGCTCTGCCTGAGCCCAAACTGCCAGAGGCGCCTCTCTTCGAGTCAAGAGACCGAGCTCATTGCTGCAGCGTATTTTTGACGACCTCCGTGTGTCTCCTCTGTCGGCGAGTGTCTCTGGGTGGCCTGCCAAGGACTGAAACCCATCAGCTCTCTGGTAAATAAACCTGTGTGATTTCTTGCATTGTTTATCTCCTGTGTCTCTCTCTCTCTTCTTAGTTTTTGGTTAAGCTCGGCCATATTAATTAATAGTAAGTACCCTCTGACGTTTGTATTGGCATATCCAAATGAAACGAATTGGGTCACCTGTGCTTACGTTCCTATAGATAATTGGAACATCACAAAAACAATATGTAATTATATATGTGTTTTCCGATGGTCTTAGGCGACCCCTGTGAAAGGGTCGTCCCCCAAAGGGGTCGCAACGCACAGGTTGAGAACCATTGGTCTACATGCTGGATCTGGCTGACACACACATTTTGTTTGTTTTAAAAATATTGTTGACACTGATGTCCCCCATTTCCTCCTACTTTGCTCCCCTCTCAGCCCCAGCCCCACCCCAGGCCTTCACTGTACTATTGTCCAGTATCCATGGTCCATGCACATATGCATATATGTTCTTTGGCTAATCTCTTTTTTCCCCCTCTCCCCTCCCTCTTCTTTGAGTCTGTCAGTCTGTTCCATTAGCTTCTCTTTGCAATTGTGAGGTTTTAAATCACTACATGGCAATCAGCTGAAGCTGAGTGGTAGCTGCCTGCTTTAGATTGTGCAGCTCTCAGAACCCCTGCCACTCACTTCCATTTTCTGACACTGGTTGCCACCACTCAGTACACTTGCACCATAGTTTTTTTGTTTGCTTGCTTTTTTTAAATTTTATTTCAGTTTCTGACTTTTGTTGACAAAGTTGTAAGACACTTCAAGTGTACATTGTGGCACTGTGATATTTGATATACGTTTACATTGTAAAAGGATCCCCCACCTAGTTAATTAACATATTCATCACCTTATTTATTTATTTATTTATTTATTTATTTATTTATTTATCTATTTATTGTGTAGATTTTATTAAGGTTACTCTGCGTTACCTATGACTATAATCTCACAGACAGAACCCTTGAATCTTACCTGAATCTTGTTGTTCATGATGGCATGCATCATTTCTAAATATTCTTTTATCAGGAAACGACAACAACAAAAAAGACTCAGGATTACAAACTATTATTTAATGTATACTCAGAGTCTTATTCCTTGTCCTCTTTTTTTTTTTTAGAAAAATTAACCTTCATTTTTAATCCAAATAAAAAGTCCACATATTTTTTTTAAAATAGTACTAAAAATTTAATGCAATAGGTTGGTAAAATGAAACTCCTTTTTTCAGTTTCAACTTTTGCCCAAAGGCCAAGAACAAAACAATCATTACCAAATACCCTGTGTTCTGAAGCTGGGTGCTTGAGGACCTGTGTTGTACAGATTAACGAATGGGGCAAACAATTCTTCCAGCTTTGATGATTCCCCCATGTCTTGCATTAAGAGGGGAGAAGAGTTGAAAGAGAGGATTCCTGGAGAGTGCTCTCCTGTGCTCTGTGGTGGTGGCTAGCGAGGGGTGCCTCCCTCTCATCTCAAGAGCCATGGGGCCTTCAGAGGCTAAAAATGACAACCTGCATACTTGCATGTGTATCTTAGATTTTCACAGGATGTAAGTACTGGTAACTGACTCATATCAGGGAAAGCTAAAGGTGAAAACGAATAGGTGGAGTTGCCTGCCCAGCAGAGCAAACACAGAAGGCTTTTTCAATGTTTTCCTTCCTGGGAAGGAAGCTTTTCCATTTTGCCTGGCAGGCATGTGAGACTTTTCCATGAGCCCAGTGAACTCAAAAGATGTAAATGGTCTGGAACCAAGTTAAAATAGTATATGTTAAATGCTGAAGGTATTGGATGCAGAAACTTAGGGTTCCCTCCTAAGAGGTCAAATAACCAATGGGTAATCATTATTGTCCACAGTAAAAAAAGGAAAAAAGCCTCAATTTGGGGAACCCCAGAAAAAAAAAGTATCCCCAAGAAACTCACAAAAATGCCACCATCCACAGGAGAAAAAATATCACAGGGTGAGAGAAAAGGAAAAGCGTTAAATAGAGAAGAAGCCTTCTGTTCTCCCATCACCTCTCCCAGCCTAAAACGATCCTGAGGATTGAGGAAAGGTTTTAAAATGAAGAAGGCTGTGGGACTCTACAATTGTGAGCTGAGTCTGGACAATGTAATTACTATGCTTGGGTCTAAAAATGAGCAGAGGACATCTTATTATCTGAGGATAACCAAAACTAGTTATTGTGCCTACTGGAAATTTTAACTAAGCAATAAAGAAGAGACTGCAGATTATATTTGAAAGAGCAGTGGAGTCATCAGTTTGTTTTTACTTGCACCTTATTGAATCCTTGTAATAAAATAGTTTATAATAAAATAGTTATCCTTATTTTTAAAAAATATATGTCCAGCCCCTTTCTCCACTGTCATTCTTCCCATAGGCAGCCACTTTCCAATTTTTAGCTTTTTCTTCTGGTATTTACATCCATATTTCTAAATACTATGCATATTCTGATTTCTCTTGATTTATGAATTTTGACAGAATCTATTAAACTTTTCATTACAGTAGTTGAGAGTTATGGGTTAACATTCCTCCTCTTATCTTCCCCATATAATTATATAATATTTTTGGTGAAATTATTAATATTTACATTATGCCAATTGCAAAGCCAAGTAGTGTATTATGAATATATTTCCTTAACAAAAAAAAACAACACATTTAATTTTACCTAGAGCTCATTACTGTCTCATTTTCCATTTGTTTAGTGTTAAATGTACCACTTGCTATATTTTTTTTCCTAAATACTCTAACAGGTTTGCTAAATACCTTACAGTAATGTTCACAAATATTGCCAAATATCAGATGATTTATTATTTCCATCTCCTTTTCCCCCATCTTTCTTCCCTCCAGTTTTCCTTTTTGCTGCTTCAATTTGTATTTCTTTTTTTTTCTCAGCCTGATAAATAGGTGTCACCCAGGGACTTCCTTTAATTTTATTTTGGAAACTAGAGGCCCGATGCACAAAATTTGTGTACTGGGGTCCCTCACGCCAGCCTGCATCCTCTCGCAGTCCCGGAACCCTCAGGGGATGTTTAACTGCCATGGAGGTGGGAGAGGCTCCTGCCACCACCGCTGCGCTCACCAGCCATGAGCCCAGCTCAGGGCTTCTGGCTGAGCAGCCCTCCCACTGTGGGAGTGCACTGACCACCAGGGGGCAGCTCCTGCGTTGAGTGTCTGCCCCCTGGTGGTCAGTGTGCATCATAGCTACTGGTCCTTCCACTGTTTGGTCAATTTGCATATTACCCTTTTATTATATAGGATTCTTTTTGCTTATTTTTTGTTGCTGCTCATATTTTTAAATCTTTGTTTATTTTTTTGTTTTGCTGAGGTACACCATCTGTTGGTCTCCTAAGAAGGTGCATAAGATGTAATGTTTTTGTGTTTTTTTATGCCTGAAAATTTTACCCTCACAATAGATTTAGAGTTTTGTTGGATATACTATTTTAAGTTGGAACTCATTTTCCTGGATATATTGAAGGCATTGCTGATTGTGTCCTTGTATCTGGAATTGCTGCTGAGAAGTACAATGCCATGTTTTTTCCTTACTTCCTTGTATTTGAGCTGTTTTTCCTGTGTGAAGGTTTTTAGGATCTTTTTGGTATCCACAGTAGTACTCTAGTATTTTACAATGCTGTCTTGGTATGGATCTTATCAATGCAGAGGCCTAAGTCCTTTGGTTATGGAAAATCTGGTTTTATTAAATCTTTGTAACATCTCACTTCTTTTTCTCTATTCTTTCAAGGACTTATATTATTTAGTTATATAAACCCCTATATCGCCTCTTCAATTTTCTCTCTTTTTCCTCTTACTTTTGATATCTTTGTCTTTTTATTTTCCTCTTAGGTGATGCTATTTTTCCAATATTTTGAACGATTTTTTTTGAATATTTTCATTTTGGTCATCATTTTTTTCATTTTTAAGAATTCAATCTTTTCTGTGTACTTTTATAGAATTCTTTTATCAGTGCAATGTTTCTGATGACATTAATTTTAGTTTTCACTGCTTTTGTCAAAGCATACTGGTCAGGAAACTGTAAATTAAGAGTAATTTCAACTCTGATAACTTCTTAACTGCTATACTTTAAATTGAAGACTTTTATTTTGAAAAATAACTAAAATTTGATTATTAAAATGTCCACTTCTTTCATTCTATTATTTTTATTGAACTATAGGGCTGTTTATTATTACACAGACAATGTAAGTAACATAAAATAGCAAGTATTTACATCATTTAATAAACTAGGAATTATTTCTTTCTTCTGCATCTGTGTTTGTAGATGATACCTTAGAATTCCTGGTTAAAAAAACTACTATTTTAATAAATAGAGATTGACATTTAAGTTTCATTTAGAATCTATATTTTGGGGTCATTGCTAATATAGGATAAGAACATTTTCTTACAGAATAGCATATATATAGATTTTCTGTAAATGGAAGATTTGTGAAATTAATTATTAAAATTCATCTTCTGTTTATAGAAAATCGAAACAGTTGCAAAAGTACTTGTGGTTTTTTTGTGTGTGTTTGTTGCAGTACACACTAAGTTGGGGACCACATTTTCACAGAAAAGCAGGTGGTATTTCACTCCTTGTATCAAAGAGCAGCATGTATCTGCCATTGGCTGCAGTCTGCGGACAGTCTGCAGCAGTTTGTGCCAAGTGCATTGCAGATGCTGCAGCGGCAAGAATGTATTCATGATGTGTACAACTGCATTTTGACAGGAGCTGTTTCTAGATGTGTGTAGTCAACTTCTGGCCTTTGCAAGGAACATAAATATAGATTGCTTCATATCCTATGCATATGTATCAAATTTGAAATAGAATGGACCCTTATAAATATAAAAATCCTTGAGGGTGATGGGGAATAAATTTTAAAAAAAATTTCAACATAATTTGGTATTATAACAGGTGACTATGAAGTACTTTTTATTTGGATGCAGAGTGTCTAGTTAATTTATGTGACAATCTATTAGTCAAGCAATTCAACAAGTCAAAGAATGTTCCCGTAATATCTAAAATGAAATATAATGAAAGGGGGGGTTAGCACCACCCAAAGACAAATGTAAGTCTTTAGATGGTTAATGGAACTGAAGTTTACATACCAATGGAGCTTTAAAGTGTGCCATCACTGATAGATGTTATTAGAATTATGAAGATTTTCTTTTTAGAAAGTGTGCTAAAGACTTCCACATTTCCCTTATATTTTTTCTCCTTTCTTCCAGAATAATAGAGACTTTATCTAGATAGAGTTCAACTCACATAAAGATTATACTTCCAAATCTCCATTTATATCTAAGTTTCACACATGACTAAATTTTTGACCAATGGAATGCAAGTAAAGTGATGTGTGTGCTTTTCAAGTCCTGCCCTTGTTAGGAAGGGGCAATGCCATCATATCCCCTTTTCCGTTTCTGCTCCCTGCAATGTCAGTGTACTAGTAGGGGTGAGACTTATACTTCTCAGACAAGTGCAATGCTGTACAAATAATGAAGCCCTTGATGAAGTTACGCAGTAAAGTCAAAACACAAACATGCTTTTAGATAAACAAAAAATAAAGACCTTTAAAATCTTTCACAAAATCTTACCTGATCTACCATACCAGAATTATTCTCTTCCATTCTAATATACTCACTTAGCATGTAATTAGGCCCCTTCTTGTACTTTCATTTCATTCTGCTTTTGGGTTGCTTTTTTATGCTGTCTGTATTTGTTACCTTGATAACACCATGATAGAATTGTGGTTTTTCCTCTTTCAATTCTACCAAAAAACACACACACAAACCAAAACAAAAAAAACAACAACTAGCATACTATACTCTAGTCCCTCTAGATTCCTTGAACAAGCTAAGAATGGTTTTCTCTCTAGGTCTCTGCACTTGCTATTCCCACTACCTGGAAGATTAGTCTCTCTGATATATTTTATTGTATAATATTATATAAGCTATTATGACTCATTTTGTTCAGTTCTCTGTTGAAATGTCAATTCTCTCAGATGTCTTCCCTTATCTTATTTCACTTTAACTCCTTACTCCATTTATATGCAGTCTGCAAGAGCAGTAGACCATAAAGTTTGAGAAATTGCTGAGATAGAAAGTAGGGAGTATCAGGGAAAGATTACTGGGTTGATAGGAGTGATTTGGGGGAAACTGAGCTCAGACAGAGTGCATGGGTAGAAGTGGAGGGAAGAAGAATGTTAGGGTGATCGCTTAGTGAGATGTATTTGGAGCAGTGGAGGGACTGCTCATGATTCTTTTCTCATGATTGGCTGAATAATTAGTAGTTGAAGTATTTGCCCACAAGTTTAAAGAAAGTATACATTGAAAGCTGGGAGACAGAGCACCCATATTAGTCGATACTCCAAACTGGAGTTTGGCACCCAACTAGTTTGCTCTATCTTTTTGTTTCCTTAAGTTCCTTTCCTTATTCAGTTTTAGTCTCTTTCATCATATTTATTATCATAAATTCTCTTTTATAAAATTCACGTTTACCTTCATTTTTCTTGTCATTAATTTCAATACAAACCTTTTTTTTGTTTGTTTTTATCTTTGGCCAAATTTTGCTGAAGTTTTGTATTTTTCAGTTTACTTATGTCTAGGTAGGGTAAATTCTGTTTAAGGCAATATGTCACAAAGTCCTGTAAGTAGAATTTTCTTGACTCTCTTTATGTTCATCTGTGCAGTCAATGCTCATGTATTTATCAGGTCTTTGTTCTGTGGCAGGCACTATTTTTGGCCCTGAAGATACAAAGGTTAACAAGAAAAACAACAGACAAGCCATCTAGGAGGTTACATTCTTGTGTGGAAACTTAGGCAATAGGATAAAGACATAGGGTGATTTTAAACATCAATAAGCACTATGGAGAGAATGACATGTGGGAATGTAGTAAAGCATGACAGTAGGGCCAGCTAGTATTAGGTAAGGCTTTCCTGAGGATTCCAGAAACTAATGTTATAAATTCAATGTTTAGCAACTGGTTTGTTTATTGAGGGTACAAGGACCCTCAGCAACATAGTCTAGGTTATCTTCTTTTTTATCGTCAGATTTGTTTCATTAAACCAGGAATATGTTTTGTCCCATTGATGGTGAGTTGCCTTGTAATTCAATTTCTTCCTTCCTTTTCCTTCCTTCCTTCCTTTCTTCCTTCCTTCCTCCCTTCCTTCCTTCCTTCCTTCCTTCCTTCCTTCCTTCCTTCCTTCCTTCTTCCCTCCCTCCCTTCCTCCCTTCCTTAATCCTTTCCTTCTTAACTTAAATCTGTTAAAATTATTTTTTTTTTTTTTTTTCTTTTAAGTCTCTATTTCACTCAATTAGTGACCCTTTTTTTGCATACAATCAGTGCGATTATTAGCGTGTAATAACCATCCCGAGTTCCCTTTCTTCACGGTTAAGGCTCCCCCTACATAGGAAAATTAACTTGTCCAGCCTCCCTGGAAGGGGGTGGAGAGGAGAGGCAGAAGGTACTGGTTAATTAAAAGCGGAAAAACAGATCCAGCGAATTTGGTGATGCGTAGACAACTAGGCACAAGTGGGGAGGGGAACAGGTTACTAATCCATCTTTCC